>NC_068969.1:26685864-26733063 GCF_026419915.1 Harpia harpyja
ATCGATCGTGTACCTTTGAGCTTAAAAGGATGCGGGCATTTGGACGATGTAAACAAGCCTCTATTGTGCCTGGCTGTGGGTGTTTACACCAGGAAAACTGGCGTTGGGGTCCACCCTGGGGCCAGGCTTCCTCTGCAGCCACAGGTCTTCATCCTGGGAGACTGAGATGCATTCAGGGATAGTCTCAAATACACCGTGAATGAACAAAACCTGTAAATAAATAAAGAAAACTGGCTGCGTTCGGTGGCTTTGTCTTTGCAGCCTGCAAAGGGAAAATGTATAACTTGTTGGGTGAAAACTGGGTTTGAATTTCATGCTGAAAAACGTGCTGGCCATGCTGCTAAGTTTAGTTTCAGCAGCCTTGACTTGTATTTTAGGCTCCTCGACCTGTATTTAAGTGCCTGAGTAAACAGTCTGTTCTCGCTCAGGCTGAACATCTGCGTGCCCGCTTTTTACAGGTCAGGGTGTTTTTCTTGCCAGTTTATTCAGCTTGTAACTTAAAACGCTGCCTTAAAACCACCCTTAAAAGTGGTTTCAAATGACACCCTTTTACCTAAAGGCTTAAGGAATGGTGTTAGTCACCGACGTCCAGCGAAATGACCTTTTCCCGGGTGTCGCTGGACTGCCCGGGCTTGCATTCGCTGCCGACTTGCTTTCCTTGTTGCACCTTGTGGGTTTGGTTTTTTTTTAAATCTCCTAGCTTTTAATTGTGGGAGGGTTTTTTGCTTAGTTTTTAAATTTAGGAGCATTACATCAGAGAGGAGGGATGCAGAAGAATGTCTGCGAGACTGGGGCTCCCAAAACTTCCCTTCTCCTGGAAGAAACGTAATGCCTGTGCGAGTTATGCTGGGGAGGAAGCAAAGACAAGTGGAAAGAAGCAGGATTATCCCAGAAGGGAGAAGAAGACCCCTGCCTCGTGCCACCCCTTTATGGCTTCAGGAAGACAACTGGAACAGTTGTGGAGAGCAGAAGGACATCCCCGACCGTTTCTGTGGGTCATGTAAGCTGCCGAATCCCTGGCAGCAGCATTATCTCACCTCCAGGACAGGCAAAAGTGCGGCGGTTGCGGTGGAAGGAAGCAGAGTCCAGCCCCAGCTGCGCTTGGAAATGCCTTTGCAGTGAGGACAGGCGTTAGTAATCCAAGCCTGTGTTGTCCCGTGATTCACGGAGGCGACGGTGCTTCCCGGGGCTGAGCCGGGATGCATGGCGCCCACGGAGGCTCCGAGAAAACTTGCTGCTGCTTTAGTGTTGCGCCAAAAGCACCCCAGACCCCTCTGCTACCTCTTGGAGAGGTGCTGCACGCCACTGGCTTTTTTTTCATGGAGAACTGTGCAGGATCAGTCACCAGGGACCAAAACAGGACCTCAATCTGGAAGACAGTAATCGTAACCAAAGTTGTTCCATGATGCAGGGATGCATGTGAACACCACCGTCCCCATCTTGGCAACACGTCCCATGTGCTTGAGAAAACACCTTTAATTAGGGAGATTTTGCTCGAGGTCCTGGCTAGGCACCCGTCCACCTGCCTGCTGGGCTTGGGCAGACCTCCGGCGCCGCTCCCTATCCAACCGGTTCCCTGTCACTTCGGGTGATGGGGAGCCAGGAGAAGACACTGCAAGGGTTGCTTTGGATTCGTCTGTGGCCGGCTAATGAGCCCAGAGCAGTGCAGGTCAGTGTTTTACCCTTAGGTGTCTGTTCAGCTGCTAGCATTTAACTTCAGTATAATGACGAATACCTGCTGATTCCCTTGTGTGTCCGAGTGGGTGTTTTCTGCCCCAAGGAGGCTGCAATGTGTTTGGTTGAAAGCCCTTAGGGGGACAGTTGCCAAACTCTGGCTGCAGACCAGCGCAAGAGTAATTGCAGTGCTGTGAAACGCTTGCGAGATCAGCCCTAAATCCCTGGGTGCTGGGACACTGTGTCAGGGGGAAGCCGTTCATGGAACGGCTGGAAGGAGAAGAGCCAAGGAAATTGCCCACCCAGGTGGTGACAAAGAAGGATGGCAGGTTGAGGAGCCGAAGCTCATTGCAGGGAATTTTCTCATGTGCCGTACAGGTGGGCAGCCTGGAGCCCCGAAAAGCTCCCTTGGTTGCCCTGGTTTGCAATCACTGCCTTTGCATTAAAAAAATAAAGGCAGGAGGGACCTGCAAATGCATTCTTCAAACAAGCGGAAAAAATGGGGGATGAGAAGAACCAGTGGGGATTGCAAACGCAGCTGTGAGGTCGGGTGGGCTATAATAACCCGCCTGGACGGGGAGCAGCCTAATGAAGCGCAGGGCTTGCAGTCACTCAAGGTGTTTCCTTTTTGGCACATGTGTGGCAAGTAATTATTTTGCCATAGAGCAAGGTCAGTTTCTAAAGAAGGGGCTGTTCATTTTATGGCTTGCTGAGGTCACTGGTGCACTGCCCACCTCTCCCTCCTCCTCGAGGCTTCATTTTTGTCCCCCTTCTTTGCCCCTCAGGTCTTCTAGCCGGCCTCACCATGTTCAGCAAGAAGAAGAAACGCATCGAGATCTCTGCTCCCTCCAACTTTGAGCACCGCGTCCACACCGGCTATGACCAGCAAGAGCAGAAATTCACAGGGCTGCCACGGCAATGGCAGGGCATCATCGAGGAGTCAGCCAAGCGCCCCAAGCCACTGGTGGACCCCGTCTGCATCACTGCCATCCAGCATGGCTCTCAGAAGGTAGGCAGCTCTGCCAGCGTGGCCTCTGCCCTCTCGGGGAGGGCTGATGATACTGCTTTAGGGGCCAGAAAGCCAGGCTGGGGATAATTTGGGCTCCGTGCCCTCTCCCCAGGGTGCCACGGAGCAGGTAATGTGACAGTTTTGGTCTCTAATCCATGCAGGCGGCAGCGGCATCCCCACGGCCGACTGCCTGCCCCTTCCCCGCTTGGTGCGGGGCTGTGCGGGACGGGGACCACCCAGCTGCCACCCACACGGTGTGAAAACCTCTTCTGCATCCTCCTAGCAGCTGGAAAAAACCCACCCTACAGGAAAACGCCAGGGAAAAACAGTGTCTGTTCCTTCCATCTCATCCCTTCCCCATGCCTGTGTTTCCCCAAGCTGCCATTATGTCGTTTTTTTAAAGTCTGGCTTGTCTGCTCCCCTCGGTTGAGGACACCCACGCCACCCCCGTGCTCCAGCTCTGCCATTCCTCCACCTTCACCCTAATTAAAGTCCCCGGCACTGGCCACGGTGTGACCAGCATGCCCAGCGCTGGCGTTCCTGCGCAGCCAGCGGCTTCGCTCGCTCGGCTGGTTTGCCGCTGGACAATGGGGCGGCTCCAGCAGCCGTGAGTAACGCTGGCTGCAGCCCTTCCGAGTGAAGCCAGCTGGGCAATTCTGCTGACCCAAAAAGATGCCAAAACCGGTGGGGCCCCTCGGCACTGCCAAGCCCCATGGCTCGTGGTTGGGAGCCTCTGCATCCCACGCAGCTGGGGTTTGTTGTGGAGGTACAGGCTTGGCTCGCCTGTCAAGGAAGTAACCTCCTCCCCAAGGCAGTGGAGGAGGAGGAGGAGGAGGAAGAGGAGGGGATATAAATAGCCAAGGATGTGCTGTGCTCGCTCACCCTGTGCGGAGGTGCTTGCTGCAGGGGAAGGCATCCTCCTCTTCAGAGGAAGGCGAGAGGTCTAGGGGATGGGGATGGGATGGCTCCCACTATCCCCTCGCCTCTGGCTGCATGGTTGTGCCCTCCGAGGCTCAAGTCCACGAGGGTACAGATCCCTCCCTGAGAGCTGGGAAACCGGGCACATCCCTCCCCACTCCAGCCAGTCTGATACCTGGGAGCCGGGGGAACCTTCTCTGCGCAGCCCACAGCTCCCCAGTTTGGGTGTCCTGTCTGGCTGGACCTGCCTTCCAGCATCAGGCTTCATTTTTACCTGCTCTGCTCTTCCCCTTTGCTCCGAGGCGGCATTCGGGACAGGCTCATTAACCTTTGGCTAAACGAACCATGTCTGCCCTCACCTTCTGCATCTCCTCTCCCTCCTCCATGGGCCAATGACACTGAGGGGAGGAGACCAGCGCCTGCCCCAGAGCTTTGCTGGGGCTGGACCCCAGCCAGGAACAAAACCTGCTGCCTCTGCACAGTTACTAATAACGGTGTTTGGGGGGCAGACGGAGCCCCCCGGTCACAAGCCAGGGGATGAGGCGCTGCCAGCAGCCCCCCAGACCCTTCCCTGTGAGCCCCCTGAGTGGGGCTGGGTCTGGCCAAACGCTTCTCAGGTGCGTGCTGCCTCTTGGGGCACTTGGCCCGTCCTGGAGGAGAGGCACGAGGCTGGCTCCAGCTCCTCGAGGGACAGGCCTGTTATTTTAGTACCTAGAAACATCCCGGTGGGGCCTGGGGCTGCTGGGGAAAGGCAGAGCCCCCTCCCCTCTCTCCCAGCCTCCAGCATCCTCCTCCATGAGGCTGCATGGCCCCGCTGGGCACACCCACCTCCCAGCACTCGACTGGACCGAGGTGGCATCGGCGCCAGCCCCTGGAGACCCCGTCCCCTCCCCTCCCCACGTCCCCTCTGTGTGAGCCGTGTCCCTGTCACCACCAGGCATTTCATTTTCATTTTTTTTTATTTTCTTCCCTTTTTTTTTTCTTTTTTTTTTTCTGTTGTTCTGTTTGTGCTTTTTGTTCCTGTCCGCCTCCCGTCCACGTCCTGCTCAAAGACCATCGTGCGGGGCAGCAAAGCCGCCAAGGACGGCTCCCTCACCTGGCTGCTGGACGAGTTTGAGAACATGTCCGTGTCCCGTTCCAATTCTCTGCGCAGGGACAGCCCCCCCTTCCCGCCCCGCCGCGACCAGCTCTACCAGGAGAACGGCCTCTCCGAGGGCCCGGCCGCTGCCCGGCCACACGAGGATGCCGGCAGGAGCAAGGAGAAGAGCCGTCACGGGGCCAGGAGCGAGCTAGAGCAGGGCAAGGAGAGACCCCGGGAGAGGGAGGACCAGCGCGCCCACCACCACCACCAGCAGCCCCGCGGGCAGGAACCCGGCCCCAAACCCGCTCCCCCCACCGGTGGCCGCCCGCCCCCTCCCGAGTACCCCAAAACCCCGGCCGAGCGGGATGGCTGGCGGGACTACCCCGCCGACAGGGACTACAGCGAGCCGGCCGACCGGGTGGTGCGGCGGGAGCGCCCCGAGCCCTCTGACAAGCGCCCCAAATCCACCTACGCCGGCGAGACCAGCCCACAATCCCCCCGGGACAAACGCCCGCTCTCCGGGCCCAATATCCGGACTCCCAACATCCCCGTCTCTGAAGGGGTGATGAAGACTGCTCAGCAGACGGGACGGCCTTTTAATACCTACCCGCGGGCTGAGACCGACCCCGGCAGGGGCGCAGGTTCACAGGTAAAGGTTCCCCCCCTGCTCCCGTCCGCTCCGACCAGATCCGCTTGGCAGCAACCTCCTTCCCTGGCTGTGCAGCCCAGGGGAGCTTTTCCTCGCTCTGCCTCTCCTCCGCCTCCTAGAAAAGCAGCCTCTCTCCTCTGCTTCCTAAGCAAGTGCCAGCTAACGGGCTCCTACACTCCGATTAAGACCGGTAGGACCGGCACATGCCGAAGACCACCGGCCCCGCGGGCGCTCTGTGCTTTCCTTGCGGCACCAGCCCCATCCTTGTCTCCAAAGCAGCCACTGACTCCTCCGCGGTCTCCTCTTCCCCCTTCCTCGGTCCTTCCAAGCCTGTCTAGCACAAACCTTTCCTTCAGCAGAGCCCAGCCCCGCTATCGCCTCTGCCACTTGCTTGGTTGGAGGCTGCAGGGTCAGTGCCCAGCATTTTGGGGACAGCAGCAAAATCCTGGCTCCGGCCGTGCGCTACCCTGGGCTTTTGGTGGCTGATGTCCCTCTCCTCCCATCTCTTTGCAGGCAGAGCACCGGCCGGGACGACCGCAAGAGGTGGCATCTAATGGGCCGGTGAGCGGCGGTGTCGGCTCCTCCCGAGCCCACCCCCCAGGCCCGCCGCGCTCCAAAAACCCCGAGCCATCCCATCCCGGCCTCACCCCGCACGCCTCGGATCCCCACCTTGCTCGCCAGCCACCCACCGGCCCCCCGCCGCCCCCGGCAGGGCCGCAGCAGCCCCGCTCACCCCAACGTGAGCCCCAGCGCGTCTCCCACGAGCAATTTCGGGCCGCCCTGCAGATGGTGGTGGATCCCGGAGACCCCCGCACCTACCTGGACAACTTCATCAAGATCGGTGAGGGCTCCACCGGCATTGTCTGCATCGCCACCGTCAAGAGCACCGGCAAGCTGGTGGCCGTGAAGAAGATGGACCTGCGCAAGCAGCAGCGGCGCGAGCTGCTCTTTAACGAGGTGAGGCAGAGCAGGGACCCCCTCAGGGACCCGCTTTCGGGTGTTGCGCGCCGTGGGGGGGCTCAATCGCAATCTCCCCTCGGCAGGTGGTGATCATGCGGGACTACCAGCACGAGAACGTGGTGGAGATGTACAACAGCTACCTGGTGGGCGACGAGCTCTGGGTGGTGATGGAGTTCCTGGAGGGCGGCGCCTTGACCGACATTGTCACGCACACCAGGTACGTCCCGGGGACCCCCGCGTCTGTCCCCCCTTCACCGGCTTGGCACTGGGGTCGTCTGCCACCCTGGCACGCTTGGCTCTCGTCTCCCACCCTCTCCGTCGGCTCGTAGGATGAACGAGGAGCAGATCGCGGCCGTCTGCTTGGCCGTCCTGAAGGCCCTCTCCGTCCTCCACGCGCAGGGCGTCATCCACCGCGACATCAAGAGCGACTCCATCCTCCTCACGCACGACGGCAGGGGTAAGCGCCGTGGCGGGGTACGGCGGGTGGCGGGTACAGAGCGTCCCGGCCAGCCAAAATGCGGTGGCGGCCCTTCTCACCGGCCCCCTTCCCCGGCTTTTTAGGTGAAACTCTCCGATTTCGGGTTTTGCGCCCAAGTGAACAAGGAGGTGCCGCGACGGAAGTCGCTGGTGGGGACCCCGTACTGGATGGCACCGGAGCTCATCTCCCGACTGCCCTACGGCCCGGAGGTGAGCGTGCCGTGGGTTTTGGGGGGTGCAGGGTGGTTTTGGGGGTGCGGGGTGGCCTCACCCCTGAATTAATCCCTGGCTTTACCATGTTCCCCCCACCCCGCAGGTGGATATCTGGTCCCTGGGCGTGATGGTTATTGAGATGGTCGACGGGGAGCCGCCCTATTTTAACGAGCCACCGTTAAAGGCCATGAAGATGATCCGAGACAATCTGCCCCCCAAGCTTAAAAACGTGCACAAGGTAAAGGGGGGGGGGGGGCGGCAACAGGCCATCCTGGGGAGGGGGAAAACCCTCCGGGGGCTCCCTGAGGTCCCCTGGGATGTGTCCACCCCCCCGGGATGTTGCTGACAGCCGCCCCGCTCCCTCCCCACAGGTTTCACCCTCCCTCAAAGGCTTCCTCGACCGCATGCTGGTGCGGGACCCCGGTGCAGCGGGCCACCGCCAACGAACTCTTGAAGCACCCCTTCCTGGGCAAAGCGGGGCCCCCCTCCTGCATCGTCCCCCTCATGCGCCAAAACCGCATGCGGTGAGGAGCCGGCAGTGCCGGCGGCCACCCTGGCACCCTCCTGGCCCTCACCGTCGCCTCGTAACTGGATTCGTGACTGTGCCACTACTGTTGGGGCGCTGGCGGGGTCATGGACCCCCCTGCACCGTACTACTGAGCCGGGGAGCAGCCGGGGAGGGGGGACGGCTCGGTTTTGATGACTTCACTGACGCTCCGCGCAGGGCCAACGGCGAGGCCACGCGGGTGACACCGTCCCAGTGTCCCCCCCCCTGCTTCCTGGCAGAGATTTGGGGCTGGGGGCTTATCCCACCCTGGACCCGGTGTTGCCCCCATCCTGGGGAGCAGTTTGGGACATCTGCCCCCTTACTTTTTCTTTTAAATTCCCTTTTTTTATCCCTATCCGGCCCCAGGGTCGGGCCACCACCTGCATCTCTGGGGGGGGGGAACGACACGTGTCCCCAATACTACGGCCCCCGCGGCCACACTACTGATTCGGGGTCCTTACCACCCCCCCCACCCCTTCCAAACATGTTTTTGTTCTTTTGGGGTTTTTTGTTCTTCCCCCCCCCCCCCCCCCCATTTTGTTTTTTCACAAAGCTATTTATATTGTCGTTTTGTAACGCCGCGGTATGGGGTGGCCCCGGGGCCGGCACGGGGACCCCTGGAGATTACACGTGTCCTTTTGGAGACAGCTGTGTCCCATGTGGTTTCTTTGGGGGGGCGGCCTGTGCATGCAGACACAGGTAGTAGCGTGTGCATGTAGGGCCACACATGTGCGTGCCCACGTACATGTGTGATGCGTGTGCACGTGAGGAACGTGTGCACACCTGCCCACACATGTGACCCACCCAGGGCTGAGTGTGTGGGAACCCCCCCGGTACCCCTCCCCAGGTCCTGGCTTAGGGGAGGAGGGGGGTCACAGGGTGATGATCATGGGGACCCCCCTTCTCCCTGCCCAAAGATACCCGGGGGGCCACTGCCCACCACCCCACCCCACTTCCACCCCAATAAAGCACCCGTGAGGCAGGAGCTGCTGCAGCCTCCAGGCTTTATTGGCTGCACTCGGAGCTGTGCGAGGTTGGGGGGGGGGGGGGGCGGAGGCGGGGGTGGCACTGCCACATCAACACGTGTCAGCTCACATCTGTCAGCCTTGACCCATGTGGACTCACGGCGACCTGTGTGGACTCACATTGACTTGTCTTGGCCCGCGTTGACTCAATTTGACTTGTGTTGGCTTGTCTTGGCCCACGTTGGCTTGTCTTGGCCCCTGTTGACTCACGTTGACTTTTCTTGGGCCACGTTGACTCACGTTGACTTGTCTTGGCCGAGGTTGACTTGTGTTGGACGTCGTTGACTTGTATTGGCTAATGTTGACTTGTATTGGCCCACGTTGACTCGTGTTGGTTCATGTTGACTTGTCTTGGCCTGTGTTGACTCGCATTGGCCTGCGTTGACTCGTGCTGACTCATGTTGACTGGTGTTGACCCGCGCCGCCCCGTGCCACCTGCCTCAGCGGCACTGGCAGTAGAAGCCCCTGATGGCGTTGTTCCAGTCGCTGAAGAGCCCCCGCCGCACCTCCTGCAACCGCGGCACCGCGCCGGTCCCGAAATTCCGAGTCTTCCCCTTCTTGCCGGCCCGAGACCAGACGGTCAGCTCGCAGCGCGTGCCCACCACCAAGGAAGAGACGGGTGGCGACCCAGCCATGGGGCATGTAGGGGACGTCGGAGCCGGGGTACACCACGAGGGTGGACCCCCCGCAGCACTGGTCGTAGTAGGCGCTGTTGTCGGTGTAGAGCTGGGCGCAGATGCGGGTGCCGTTGGCCGTCCGCAGGTCGGAGGGGGTCGGGCACTGCGCCTCGGCCCCCGCCAGCACCGCTGCCACCAGCACCACCAGCACCGCCGCCGCTGCCATCGCCCACCCCCCTGCTGCCCCCGGTGCTGCCCAGATATACCTGAGCCCAAGGACAGGGTGAGGGGGGGGGGGGGAACCCAGGTGTTGGGACCTAGGTGTGGAGCCCCCCCCCTTCCTGGGAAGGGACCCAGGTGTCCCAGGCCTCCCCCCCCCCGGGATCTCCACCCCCCTGGGAATGGCCCCAGGTGTCCCGTTTCCCCCCCCCCCAACCTCCCCCAGCATCTCCACCCCTGTGGGAGGGGACCCAGATGTTTGGGACCTCCACCCCCCCATTCCACCCCCCTGGGAGGGGACCCAGGTGTCGGGGGACCCCCCCCCTCCCCCCTGGGAAGGGACCCAGGTGTCCTCCCCCCCCCACCCCCCTGCCATGGCCTCGGCAGTGGCCTTGGGGAAACTGAGGCACGGGGGAGGCCAGGCTGGGGACACAGGTGTCCTGTATGCAAATGAGGGAGGGTAATTAGCAGATGCCCGGGGGTGATGGGGGGGAACAGTGATGGGGGTGTGTGCACGTTCTGCCCCTGATTTGCATATTAATGACCCAAGGCCACGCCCTTGCCATGGCGCCGGTGGTCTCCCAGCAACTGCATCCCCCCGCATCCCAGCAACGGTATCCCGGCAACCGCGGGGGGGGTGGTAATTAACCCATCCCTCATTAGCATAGTCGCTCCCCCCCGCCCCCTCAGCCAATGGCCACGGCGCCCACCTCGTTAGCCCGCTCATTAGCGTACTAATGAGCTCATTTGCATACAGGGTGCTGCCTCTTGCGCGGGGGGGCGGGGCGGCGCGGACGGGAGATTCTCGAGAGTCTCGTATGAGGCTGGGGCTCCCCGGAGCCCCCCGGACCCCCCCAGACAAAGGGGGAACCCGCAGACAGTGGGACACCCCGGGACCCCCCCCCCCCCCCCAGACAGAGCGGCTCCCCCTCCTCTTCACACACAAAAGGTTTAATCGCCCCGGGCGGGGGGGGGCACAGGTTTTTAATGTAAAAACTTGTGTTAAACACTGCAGCGGGCCGGGGGGGGGCCCGGGGGGGCGGCTGGTGGGGGGGGGGGGCAACAGGCGGGGGGGGGTCAGATAGGGGAGGTTAAGGGGCAAATAGGGGGGTGATGGGGGAGCGGGGGGGGGGTTAAAGGGGCAAATGGGGCTGGGGGGGTGACGGGGGGGGGCAAGGGGTAAATAGGGGGGCCGGGGGGGCCGACCCCCACGGGGTTATCCAGACCAGCCAGATAGGAGGCCCCGGGCCGAGGCGGGGGGGGGGGGGGACGGGGACGGACAGGGGACAACGGGGGGGGGGGGGAGGCGGGGGGGAACCCAGGCGTCCGGTCCCCCCCCGGTAGGGTTGGGGGGGGGCTGCGGTTCTCGTGTCATCTGTGCAGACATGTTAGTGGCGTGTGCGGGGCCCCCCCGCCGCCGCCGGCCCGGCCGAAGGCACCGCGGCGGGGGGGGGCAGGCCGGGGGCGCACACGCGTGTCGGGGCGCACACGCGTGTCAGGGCGCGCACAAGTCCCCGGGCGTGCATCCCCCCCCCGGGGTGCCCACGCGTGTCCGGGTGCCCACGCACGTCCCCGGGGGTGCCCACGCGGGTGCCACGGGGGCAAGTAAGTACTGGGTTGCATACGGGTGCCCCCGGAGAGCGGGGGGGGGGGGCACATGGATACCAATGGGGGTGGGGGGGCATGTGGGTGCACACGGGGACCTCGAGGAGCACCTAGGGGTGCGTGCAGGAACCCGATGGCACCCACAAGCACCCGGAGTGGGGGGGGCGGGGGGGGGCCCACAGGCAACCAGCCATGGCTGCATACAGGCACCCAGGGGTGCACCAGGCACCCAAGAGCACCCAAAGGTGCGTTTGGTCACCCAGGAGCACCCAAGGGTGCACAGCAGCATCCAAGGCTGTCTTCAGCAACCCAGGAGCACCCAAGGCTGCATTCGGGAACCCAAGGGTGCACAGGAGCACCCAAGGCTGTCTTCAGCAACCCAGGAGCACCCAAGGGTGCACAGGAGCACCCAAGGCTGCATTCGGGCACCCAAGGCTGCACAGAAGCACCCAAGGGTGTGTTCAGACACCCAGGAGCACCCAAGGGTGCATTCGGGCACCCAAGGCTGCATAGGAGTACCCAAGGCTGCATTTGGTCACCCAGGAGCACCCAAGGGTGCGTTCGGGCACCCAAGGGTGCGTTTGGTCACCCAGAAGCACCCAAGGCTGCGTTTCAGCACCCAAGGGTGCACAGGAGCACCCAAGGCTGCATTCGGGCACCCAAGGCTGCATTCGGGCACCCAGGGGTGCACGTGAGCACCCAGGAGTGTACAGGGATGCTGAGGACCCGGTGCCACCGGGGGGGGGGGGTGCTGCCTCCAAGCACCCTAGGGTGCCGCTTGCCCCCCCCCCCCCCCCCCTAGACGGTGCTCTCGAGCATCCAGTGGGTGCTGCCGAAGGAGGGCCGCAGGGTGGGGGCCGCGTCGGGCAGGTCGAGGCGCGGCAGTGAGCCGTGGCGCCGAGTCCGTGCGCGCCGCGGGTAGCTGTGGCTGGGGAAGAGCCCCCGCGCCCCCCCACCGGCAGCACCCATGGGTGCCGGGGGTGGGAGGACGGGGGGCAGCGGCGGCGGCGGTGGCGGCGGCGGCTCCGGCTCAGGGGGTCTGTGGGTGCCGTTGGTCTGGGAGCAGACGCTGGCGACGGCGGCAGGGGGGCGGCGGGCAGCTGCCGCCTTGTAGCGGGCGGTGAGGATGAGGATGAAGACGAGGACGGAAGCGGCAATGGCGGCGCCGATGACGATGATGACGGTGCCCCCCAAAAAATGGGGTCGGGGGAGGGCGGCGCAGCCGGGAGCCCCGCCGGCTGTGGCGAAGCGGACGCAGCCGAGGGCGCGCGCGGTGGGCAGCGCCATCGCCCCTTCGGCGTAGAGCGCCGAGACGCAGAGGTCGTACTCGCGCCCCGCCGCCAGGTCCCGCAGCACGAAGCTCCGGCTGGAGGGGGGCAGCAGCCTGGGGAGGGGGGGGCACGGAGGGGGTTGGGGGAGTGGGGGGGCACGCCATGGCAAGGCCACCCACCCGGTGCCATGCGACGCCACTGGGGCCCTCATGCAACGCCACCTGGTGCCACGCGATGCCACGCGACGGCACGCGGCGCTGTGCAATGCCACCGGGCTCCGTGCGAAGCCACGCTGTGCCGTGAGGTGCCATGCAGTCCCGTGCCGTGCCCCACGGCCCCATGCGATGCCCCGCGGCACCGTGCCATGCCCCACAGTGCCGTGCCAAGCCAAGCGACGTCCCAGGCTGCCACGCAAGGCCATGCAGTGCCACCCAGCCCCCTGCAACATCTCTGCGCCCCCCCTGCAGCCCCCCAGGACCCCCCTGAGCCCCCCCCAATCCCCCCCCGCGGACACCCACCTGTAGACGAGGGAGTCGTCGAGGGAGCTGTTGTACTGGATCTGGAACATGCGGATGCCAGGGACGTGGCGCTGGGGCAGCCAGCGGATGCGCGCCGAGGAGGCCGTCAGCTCGGCCGCCACGATGCGCCGCTCGCCCGCCACCCGCGACTCGTTGCCACCGGCGCGAGCCATGTCAGAAGGACCGGGCCCGGCTTCGGCATCCCCATCCCCATCCCCATGAGGGACGGGCAGTGGCAGGACGGCCACCTGCACCCGGGCAGCCGCCTCGCCGGCGGCGTTGGAGGCGACGCAGGTGAAGGCGCCGTGGTCGCGGAGCGTGGCCACCCGCAGCTCCAAGGAGCCGTCGGGCCGGACGGCGCGGCGTGACCCGTTCTGCACCAACCGCCCATCGGGACCCAACCAATGCAGCGCCGGCGGCGGGTCGCCGGCGGCGGCGCAACCCAACCGTAAGGGTTGACCTTCCAACACGGCGGCAGGGTCGGCGGCTGCTCCGGCAATGGCCGGCGCCCGGCACGCCAGCTCCTCCTCCGGCACGGCCCACAGCAAGCGGCCGGCGAGCGGTGGCGGCGAGGCGCAGCTCTCCAACCGGCCCGGCTGCGCCAAACGGCGCAACCACAGCAGCTCGCAGTTGCAATGCAAAGGGTTCCCCCCCGCCGCCAAACTGGGTCCCGGCGGTCCCGGCACCGGTGGTAACGCCCGTAGGCGGTTGGCGGTGAGGTCCAACCGCGCCAAGCGGGGGTAACCGCGCCACCGCCCCGGCGGGGACCCGCTCCAAGAGGTTGTGATCCAAGGTGAGGGTGGCCAAACTGGCCATGCCGGCCACCGCCTCCCACGGCAAGGCCGGCAAATTGTTATGGGAGAGGTCGAGATCCTCCACCGTGGCGGCGAAGGCGGCGAAGGCAGCGGGTTCGATGGCGGCCAGTTGGTTGTTGGCCAAGATGAGGTGGCGGAGGCTGGCCAAGCCCCGCAGCTGCGCCCCGCTCAGCGCCGGCAGCCGGTTGCCGTCCAGGTGGAGGGCACGGAGGGCACGGAGATCGGCAAAGGCGCCGGGCGCCAACCGGCGCAGCCCGTTGCGGGAGAGGGTGAGGTGGACCAGGCTGCTCATGTTGGCGAAGTCGGCGCGTCCCACGGCGCCGATGAAGTTGTCGGCGAGACGCAGCTCCACGGCGGCGCGGTCCAGGGTGGGGGGCACGGCCAGGAGGCCGGTGCGGGCGCAGAGGAGGGTGGGGTTGGGGGCGGCCGCGGGGCAGAGGCAGCGGGGGGGGGCAGCGGTGGGACCCCGCCACCGCCCCCAGCATCACCAGGGGGACCAGCAGCTTCGCCATCCTCCGCCGGCCCCGGCGGCGCCTGCGGGTGAGGGGGGGGGACAGGGTCAGGTCACAGGGGCAGGATCGGGCCGGGGGGGCAGGATCGGGCCCGGGGGGAGGATCGGGCCCAAGGGGCAGGATGGAGCCCAGGGGGTCGGGATCAGTGCCATGGGGGGACCGCCCCCATCCCCTGGGAGCCGTGAGATCCCATGGGATCCCGTGTGATCCCGTGTGATCCCGTGAGATCCCGTTACCTCCTCTCAGGGCTCCATGTCGGTCCTGTCCGGGCGTCGCCGCGGGGCCTGTGGGGACAGGGGATGGGCCAGTACGGACCAGTACCCACCAGTATGGACCAGTACCCACCAGTAGAGACCAGCGCCCACCAGTACATGCAGCCCAGTATGGCTCAGCACAGCCCAGTATGGCTCCGTCTACCCCAATATGGCTCCATACAGACTAGTCTGGCCCAGTAGAGACCAGCAGAGCCCGGTATGGCCCAGTGCAGGCCAGTACAGTCCAGTATTGCTTGGTAAGACCCAGTATGGCCCAATACAGCCCAGCATGGCTCCACACACTCCTGTACAGCCCAGTATCGCCCAGAACAGCCCAGTACAGCTCCATACACACCAGTACGGCCCAGTACAGCCCAGCAAAATCCAGTACAGCGCAGTCTAGGCCAGTACAGCCCAGTATCACCTGGTAATACCCCACATGGCCCATTACAGTCTAATAGGGCCCAACACAGTCCAGTGTGGCCCAGTACAACCCAGTACAGCCCAGTAGGAGCTAGAACGGGCTGCACAACCCAGCATGGACCAGTACAAGCCTGTATGGGCCAGTACAAGCCAGTATGGCCCAGTACAAACTAGTACAGCCCTGTAAGGACCAGTACAACCCAGTATAAGTCAGCATGGCCAGCACAGCCCAGTATGGCTGAGGATGGCCCAGCATGGCCCAGTACAGTCCAGTATGGCCCAGCACAGCCCAGTATGGCCCAGTACAACCCAGTACAGCCCAGTACAAACTAGTACAGCCCAGTACAACATAATACAGGACAGTATAGATCAGTATGGGCCAGCACAGCCCAGTATGGCCCAGTAAGACCCAGCATATCCCTATATGGCTCAGCACATCCCAGAACAGCCCAGCATGGCCCAGTACGGGACTGCACAGCCCAGTATGGCCTAGCACAGCCCAGTACATCTCTGCATATATGAACAGTACAGTCCAGTACACATCAGTACAGCCCAGTACACCTCAGTACAGCCCAGTACGGGCCAGTAAGGCCCAGCACAGCCTAGCAAAACCAGCATACTCCAGTATGGCCCAGCACAGCCCAGTGTGGCCCAGTAGAGCCCAACACAGCCCAGTAGAGGCCAGCAGAACCCAGTGCAACCCAACATGGCCCAGAACAGCCCAGCATGGCCCAGTACAGGACTGCACAGCCCAGTATGGCCCAGTACAGACCAGTATGGGACTGCACAGCCCACTATGGCCCAGTAGAGCCCAACACAGCCCAGTACAGACCCAGCACAGACCAGTACAAGACTGCACAGCCCAGTATGGCCCACTACAGGACAGCACAGCCCAGTACAGACCCGGCACAGACCAGTACAACACTGCACAGCCCAGTGTGGCCCAGTACAGGACAGCACAGCCCAGTACAGACCCAGCACAGACCAGTACAACACTGCACAGCCCAGTGTGGCCCAGTACAGACCAGTACAGGACACAACAACCCAGGGACCTGTCTGCCAGTGCCTCCCTCAGCCCCCGGTGCCCCCCCTCGGGTAACCCCCCCCCCTCTGCTGCCCCCCCCTCCCATAGCCACCCCCCCGGTACCCTGAGCCCCGGTAACCGGCCCCCCCACCCCCCCGGTGAAGGCTCCCGGTACCTGGGGGGGGCTCAGCCCACTGACGCTCCCATCGCGGCTCTGAGGGCAGCACCGGCCGAGGAGGGGAGGGCGGGGGGGGGGGCACCGGGCCCTGTCAGGCCTCGCCCCGGCGGGGGGCCATGTGCTGGGCGGGGGGGGGGGGGGCGCACCGAGGAGGAGGGGGCACCGGGCCCGGTTGTAGCGGGGTTGGGGAGGGGCGATGGGATGGGGGGGATGCCGGTACCGGGGTGGGGGAGCACGGGGATGCCGGGTGGCGGAGCACCGGGATGCCGGGTGGCGGAGGGTGGTTGTTGGGGGGGGGTGGACCGGGATGCCGGCCCGGGCTGATGGCGGCGGGGCGGATGCGGTGCGGGTGGAGGGCGGGGGGGGGGGGCGGCCCCGGGATGGCGGCGGGGCGGCCCCGGTGCGGGTGACGGTGCCGGTGCAGCCCCGGTCCCGCCGGCACAGGCCGCCGCCGCCGCTCGGAGCCGCAGAGCCGCCGGGGCGGGGCGGGGAGGGGCGAGGCGGGGCCGGCGGGCGGGCCCACGGACGGACGGACGGATCCACGGACGGACCCACGGAACGAGGGAAGCGGGACGGACTCTGCTCCCCCGCACCGGCGGGGCCCCGGAGCCACCGGTCCCTCTGTCCGTCGGTCCCTGTCCGTCTGCCCTCCCCCGGCCCTCCCTCCATCCCTCCGTCTGTCTGTCCGTCCCTCCCTCCCTCCGTCTGTCTGTCTGTCCCTCCCTCCACCTCCCCATTCCCCCTCTGTCCCTCTGTCTGTCCCCGTCTGTGTGTGTCCCCCCCGCCGCGCTGGGGACACGGGGGACGCGTGGCCGGAGCCGTTGGCGGACAGCGGGGACGGGCTGGGGACACTGGGGGACACTGGGGACCGGGGTCGTGCGCCCTGTGGTCAGGGCCCCCGAGTCACGGGCCCCAGCCCCGCCCCCATAGGCCCCGCCTCCAGCCCCACCCTGAAGCCCTGCCCCTTCAAGCCCCGCCCCCGAAGCGCGGCCCCGGCGCGGGAGGGGAGACGGTGAAGCCGGGGGGCGTGGCCAACTGAGGGAGGGCGTGGTCTAGGCCCAGAGAGGGGCGTGGGCTGAGACGGGGCGTGGTCTCGGGAGGGACGTGGCGGGGAGGGGGCGTGGCCGGCGCAAAGGGGAGGGGCGGCGCTGCGGCTCTTGCCACCCCCTCCCCCCCGCCCCACGCGACGCCGCGAGGGCCGCCCTCCCGCGCTCCCATTGGCAGCGCCGCGGCCCAATGGCGAACCGGGGCGGGGCCACGAGAGGCGGACATCTCCCACCGCCGGAAGCGGCGGTCCCACCCCCCCCCACCCCCCGTTGCCCTCCCATTGGCTGAAGCCGTGTGGGTGGCGGAAGGGGCTGGGGCCGCGGCGGCGGGCGCATGCGCGGTGGGGCGGTGACGCACCGTGCGTGCCGTGCGCGCTGACGTTGCGCGGCGGCGACGGCGCCTCCGAGTGCGGCTGCGGCGGCGGTGGCGGTGAGTGAGGAGCGGCCCCGGTCCCGGTCCCGGCCGCAGTCCCCAGGCCCGGTCCCGGTCCCGGTCCCGGTCCCGGTCCCGCTCCCCAGCCCCGAGGTCCCGGCCCCTCTCCGCGGCCTCCGGGCCCCGCCCGCGACGCGGCCTCCCCGGCCTGGGCCTGAATGACCACCCCCCCACTCCCCCCCCCGTACCGGTACCGAGCCCCGACCCCGTCGGGCCCGGCCCCCCGCCCCGTCCCCTTCGTTCTCCATGACGGCGCTGGGACCGCCCCGCTCCCGGCTCTGCCCGCTTCACCCACCGGGCGAGGGCTGAGGGGCCCCTGGGACACCCCCCGCCGCCCTGCGCCCGGACCCGCCTCCCACGGCCCCTCCCGTTGGGTTTGCTCCCCCCTGCCGTTTCCCCGTTCCCCTTTTCCAGGGCGTCAGGTACTGCCGGGCCGGAGCCGGGTAGCGGGAGGGCGGTCCGAGAGCTCCTACATCCTTCCCGAGCGAGTGCCGTGTCTCCCCAGTCTGGGGGGATGAGAAGGGGGGTGGGCACCCCCGGGGGGCCCCGGTTGTCCTGGCAGGGCCGAACTGGCACCCTGGGATGCTCCCAGTAGCTCGATGGGGGGGTTCCCTATCCCCGCCGGTCGGTGGGGGATGCCAGTCCCCGTGGGGGCATCCCTGGTCCCGTGGGGGGAGGCCGGCCCTGACACCGCCCCTTCTCTCTCTCCGCAGGGATCTCTGGGGCTTTACCACAGGAACGCAGGCCGGGGGCCCGGCCCGAGCCGTTGGGGCCTTGTGCCCCCTCCTCCATGCCTGCCCTGGCCCAGGGGGGCACCGACTCCTCATCCAGCCCCCGCCGGGGCCCCCACCGCAGCCACCACATCGCCGCCATGTGAGGGGGGGGCACGGCTGGCCCCGCGTCTCCCCCCTCTCCCCGCCGCCGCCACCGTGAGCCCCCCTGGTACCGCCATGATGTTCCGGGATCAGGTGGGGATCGTGGCGGGGTGGTTCAAGGGCTGGAACGAGTGCGAGCAGACGGTGGCCCTGCTCTCGCTGCTGAAGCGCGTCACCCGCACCCAGGCCCGCTTCCTCCAGCTCTGCCTTGAGCACTCGCTGGCCGACTGCACCGACATCCACCTCCTTGAGGCTGAGGCCAACAGCGCTGGTGAGTGGTGGGGGGTGGAGGGGCTCCTCTGGGACCCCTGGGGCTCCCTGGGTAGACGGGTGGGCTCTGTGGGGCTCCCTGGGTGGATGGGTGGGCTGCCTGGGTGGACAGGCAGGCTCCACAGGCACCCCCAGGACTTCCTGGGTGAATGGGTGGGCTCTGTGGGGACCCCTGGGTGGACAGGTGGGCTCTGTAGGGCTCCCCAGGGCACTCTGGCTGGATGGGTGGGCTGCCTGGGTGGACAGGCAGGCTCCTTGTGAACCCCTGGGGCTCCCTGGGTGGACAGGTGGGCTCCACAGGGACCCCTGGGTGGACGGGTGGGCTCCCTGGGTGCCCTGTGGGGCTTTCCAGAGCTTGTAAGGGCTCTCACCACACCCAGTGGGTCTCCATGCATCATCCCACCCCCCACCAGGGGCTCCCCACGTGGTTGTGGGTGCCCTGTGGGAGCTTTATGGGGACCCCAAAAGCTCCCTGGGGACCTGGCAGGGCTCCCTGCCTCACCTTGTGGCTCCCCCTTTGGCCCCAGGCACCTCTGGGGTCCCCTCCTGGGTGCCCTGTCTGGTCTCCCTGTGCATTTCTGGGCTAAATTAGGGTGGCTCGGGGGCTCCCCATCTTCCCCAGGGGTTCTGACCCCCCCCGCCCCAGGAGTTTTTGTCCCCAGTTTTAGCCCCCTGTATTTGCCCTGGGAGAGTTTTGCTCCCCCAGTTCCAGCCCTGGGAGGGGAGGGGGGTTTAACTCTGTCTCCCCCCAAATCTCTGCCCCCCCACCTCCCGACTGCACGGTGACGCTGACACCCCCCTCATCACCGCTTTCCTCTCCTCCTCTTCTCCCACCTCCAGCCGCCATCAGCCAGTGGCCGCAGGAGCCAGCGGAGGCGGCGGTGGCCCTGCTCCTGGCCCACCTCCCGCTCCTGCAGCCAGGGAATGCCGCCGCCAAGGCCGAGTACATGAAGCGGCTGCAGAAAATCCTGGCTTACGCCATCGAGAGCAACCGCTGCGTGGAGGAGAGCCGGCAGCTCCTCTCTTACGCCCTCATCCACCCCGCCACCACCCTGGACGACCGCAGCGCCTTGGCACTCTGGTTGGGCCACTTAGAGGAGCGTTTGGCTGGTGGCGGCGGCCCCCCGGCACGACCCCCCCGCCCCGACGCTCCTCGACGGCCGCCGCCTCCCCACGAGTGGCCTGAGCACACGGCCCCCGAGCTGGGACCGGCCTGGCCCGAAGCGGCCCCCCGGGAGAATGGGCACCCTCCATTCCACCCCCCTGCCAGCGGCAACGGCCTGGGGGGAGCGGGTGAGTCGAGGGGGGGGGGGGCTGGAAAAGGGCTTGGTGGGGCACAGGTAAAGGTCTGGAGGGGACAGGGGGGCTGGGAAGGGGCTGGGGGAGACAGGGAAGGGTCTGGTGGGGACAGGGGGGCTTGGGGGGGACAGGGAGGAGTCTGGAGGGGATAGGGGGCTGGAAAGAGGACTGGAGGGGACAGGGAGGGGTCTGGAGGGGACGAGGGGGCTGGGAAGGGGCTTGGGGGGATGTTGAGGGCCAAGGAGAGCCTTGAGGACATGTTAAGGACTGAGGGGGGGCTGGGGGAGCAGCTGGGGGGCTGGGGAGGTGAGCCAGCAGGCTGGAGGGGACGAGGGGGGGGCCAGGAAGGGGATCTGGGGGGGCTTAGGGTGCAGAGGGGGCTGGGGGGATGATCACATTAAGGGCTGAGGAGGGATCTGGGGGGAACAGTAAAGGCTGAGGAAGAGTCTGGAGGGGATCCAGGCAGCCACAGAGGACTTGGGGGGCTGGGGGGGGGGTGTCCCTCAGAGGAGACCCAGGCCCACCCTGACACCCCCCCTCCCCAAATCCCCACAGCTCTGCCCTGCCAGCTGCACCCCAGCCCGCTGAAGCGTTCCCTCTCGCTGGTGCCCGGCAGTCCCCAGGGAGGGGGAAACGAATGGCCGGGGGGGGGTGACGAGCCCGCTGTCCCCGTCGCCCCCCGCCCCCCCTTCGGGGACCACGCGCCCCTCTCGCCCCAGAGCAGCGTGGCCTCCTCGGGCAGCGAGCAGACCGAGGAGCCGGCTGGCGGCCGCAACACCTTCCAGGAGGACGGCAGCGGCATGAAAGGTGGGGGACGGGGCACCCGTGGGTGGCCTTGGTGGTGGGTGAGGGGGGGCTGTGGGGGCTTGTCACTTCACAGCCACCTCCATGTCACATCCCCCCCCCAAAGATGTCCCCTCCTGGCTGAAGAGCCTGCGGCTGCACAAGTACGCGGCGCTTTTCTCCCAAATGACGTACGAGGAGATGATGACGCTGACGGAGCATCACCTCGAGTCGCAGGTGAGCTGGGGCGTCCCCTCCTGGGACCCCCCCCCCTCCCCGTGTCCCCACCACCCCTGGGTGAGGGGACAACCCCCCCCGATCCCACCTGTCCCCCTTTGTCCCCGCAGAACGTCACCAAGGGTGCGCGGCACAAGATCGCTCTCAGCATCCAGAAGCTGCGGGAGCGGCAGAGCGTCCTCAGGGCGCTGGAGAAGGTGTGACACCGGGGTGGCCCTGGGGTCCCCAGGGGTGGCATGGAGTGGCCCTGGGGTCCCCAGGGGTGGCACTGGGGTGGCCCTGGGGTCCCCAGGGGTGGCATGGGGTGGCACTGGGGTGGCCCTTGGACCCACAGGGGTGGCACTGGGGTGGCCCTCTGGTCCTCAGGGGTGGCATGGGGTGACCCTCTGGTCCTCAGGGGTGGCATGGGGTGGCCCTTGGACCCACAGCGGTGGCACTGGGGTGGCACTGGGGTGACACTGAAGTGGCCCGGGTTCCCTTCTGCATCCTGAGGGCTGGCACAAGGTGCCCCTTGTCCCCTCATGTCCCCAGGGGTGGCACAGGGTGTCCCTGGTCAACCCCCATGTCCCCAGGGCTGGTGGAGGGGGGGGGGGGTGTGTCACTGATGCCCCCTGAGGTCCCCATGTCTCTGCTCTGCTTGTCCCCCACATTCTCCCCCCCCCCGCCCCGGCCAACCAACGTGTCCCTGGTCCCCACAGGACATCCTGGAGGGGGGCAACCTGTGGACAGCGCTGCAGGAGCTGCAGCAGATCATGGTGACCCCCATCAAAGCCTTCCAGCCCCCCCCGGCCACTCCCCCCCCAAACGGCACCCCTGACGGGGCCCCCCCGGGGGCCACCGAAGCCTTCGCCCCCCACCCGGCCACTGACACCGAAGCCCCCGCCGCCCCCGTCCCCGACGGAGACATCCCGGGGCAGTTCACCCGTGTCATGGGTAAAGGTAAGAACCCCTGATTCATTTGCGGGGGGGGGGGGGGTCCCAGGGTACCCAGATATCTGGGTTTCTCCATGACCCCCCCTGTCCACCCCCCTCAGTGTGCACCCAGCTGCTGGTGTCGCGGCCGGATGAGGAGAACATCACCAGTTACCTCCAGCTCCTTGAGAAGTGCCTGAGCCATGAGGTAGAGCAGGGCCTGGGGGGGTGTTTGGGGGGGGGGGGGCTGTGGGGCCGTGTGACCCCCCCCTCCATGTCCGTGTGTGTGTCCCCCCAGGCGTTCACGGAGACGCAGAAGAAAAGGCTCCTCTCCTGGAAGCAGCAGGTCCTGAAGCTGCTCCGCGCCTTCCCCAAGAAGGTGCCGCTTGATGGCCCGGGCTATCGGCCCCCCAAGAGGTAGGTGGGCATATTTTGGGGGGGGGGGATGACGGGGCACGGGGCAGCTGGGACCCACCCCCCAGTCACTTCATGCACCAGTTTCCCTTTGGGACCCTATCCCTCTCCCCCAGTTTGCCCCTCTTGGGGGGGTTTGGGACCCCCTGGGTGCTGCATTTACCCCCTTGGGACTCCCCTGGTGGGCTCTTGGCCCCCCCTAGGTGCCTTATTCCCTGCCTTGCACCCCCCCAGGGCCCAATTTTCCCCCCCTCCCCAATTTGGGGGGGGTCTGAGGGGGTCTTGGCCCCACCACAGGACACCCCTGTGCTCCAGTTTGTCCCCTGGGTGCCCCATTTCCCACCCCCTGAGAGTTGGGGTGCCTTATTTTCCCCCAGGGGGGGCTTAGGGTAAGCCCCCAGGGCCAGGGCAGGATTTGGGGGTGGGGGGGTGCAGGTGCCACCCTGACCCATGTCCATCCGTCCCCCCCAGCTGGGCCTTCGGCTCCAACTCGCTCCCCATAGCTGGCTCTGTGGGGGGGGCGGGGGGGCGGCGGGGGCAGCGCCCCTTCGCGTTGCCCCCCCGTGCGCTGCCCCCCACCCGCCTGGGGCTGCTGGGACCTGCTGGGGGGGCCCCCACCCCCCGGCCCCCCCTCGGCGGACCCCCCCTCGGTGCCCAGGGACGCCAGGTGGGTCACAGGGATGGGCACTGGGGTTCTTTGGGGGGGTTCCTGGGGGGGGTGTGGATTCTGGGCTACTTGGGATGGGGGGGATCCTAGGGGTTGGAGGGGGGCAAATATGGGGGTTCTTGAGGATTTGTGGGGGGGGAGGTCTGGAGTGGGGGGGTGAATGTTGGGGGATTGGGGGGGTCTTAGGGGCTGGGGGGGGCAGATGCTGGGTTTGTACAGGATTTGGGGGGGCCCAACGCTGGGATCCTTGGGGATCTGGTGAGAGGCAGATGTGTGGGGGTCCCTGGGTGTTTTGGGGGGGTCTTAGGGGTTTGGGGGGCAGATGTGCGGTTCCTGGGGGATTTGTTGGGGTGGGGGCAGGCAGGATGAATTTGGGGGGTGTTGTTTGCGGGGAGGGGGGGCTCACACTGGGATCCTTTGGGAACGGGGGGGGACTCCTTCACCCTGGGCTCCCCATGGTGGGGGGAAATGGGGATCCCAGACCCTGAGGGTAACTTTTTGGGGGGGTCCTGGACGCCAGCATCCCTGTGTTGGTGTCCAGCGCCTCCCCCTAATAAACACTCTGTCGTTTCCTTCCCCCCCCCCTCCTTGCCAGAGCCTGTGGTTTGGCAGCGGGGGGGCTGGGGGCTCCCCAGGGAGCCGCAGCGCGGTGCAGCGCACCCACTCGCTGCCCGTCCACACCTCGCCCCAGGCCCTGCTCGCCTTCCCCCAGGGTAGGTGGGGGCCCGGGGGGGGGGGCCAAAAGCAGGGGACACACTGGGGGGGGAGGGGGTTGGACCTGTGCTTCCCCCCCTCCAGGGGTGGGGGAGGATGTTTTGATCCCTGCTTGGGGGGTGTAGGATGCTTGGACTCCCCTCCGGGAGGGTTTTGGGGGGTCAGGGGTCGGGGGGGGGGATAGGAGGCCTGGGGCCCCCCCCCCTCACCCTTGTGTGTGTCTTCTGCCCCCCCCCCCCCAGAGTGTCCCCTCCCTGGCACCGACCTGGAGATCAACCCCACGCTGGAGTCGCTGTGCCTGAGCATGACGGAGCACGCGCTGGGCGGTGAGGGGGGGGCATGGGAATGGGGGGGGGACGACGACATGGGATTGGGGGGGGGTATGGGGGGGGGACACAAAGGCACAGGTGCCTTTGGGGGACACACACAGGGGGACAAGGTGGGATGGGGGGGGTGGGGGGCACTGGGGGGGATATGAAGGGATGCGGCCCCCCCCCAGGTGCCTCCTGACACCCCCCCACCCTCACCTCCCCCCACAGATGGCACAGACAAGACCTCCACCATCTGATGGCACCGCCCCCCCTCCCCAAATAGGGGCGGGGTTCACCCCCTTAACCCCCTCCACCGGCGGGGGGGGTGTGGGGGGTGTCACCTCCTCCATGACCAGTCACCCTCAGTGTCCCCCGCACTGTGGAGGGGCAACAACTCTAAAATAAGCCGGGGGGGGGATTAATCCCCCTGCCCCCCCCTCCCCCAGGCTGGGGGGGAAGGGCGCAGGGGCCCCCCTGTGAGGGAGGGGCTCCCCGGGGCCGATGACCTTGCGGGGGGGGGGAGCGGGGGGGGGGCTGTGTTGACACTACAGGGGCTGCGCGTGGGGGCGGGGCTCTCCCGGCCCCTCTTTTTTTTTGGGGGGGGGAGTTTGTTGCATTTTTACCATCTTTAATAATCCCCAAATCCTGGGTTATTGTTGGGGTTTTTTTGTTTGTTTGTTTCTTTTTTTCTCTTTATTATTATTATATTATTATTAATATTATTTTGTTTTGGCCCTGGGGGGGGGGGGGCGTGTCACCCTGTCCACCCCCGGGGGGGGCACTCCCCAAATTTAGGTACATGTTGACAGCCCCCCAGGGTGAGGGACACCCTGGGAACACCCCCCCCCTCCCCGTCGGTACAGCCCCCCCCCACACTTTGTACACGTAGCGCCGCGGCCCTTCCAGATAGAAATGTTATTTTAGATACATTTTATTATGAATAACTTTTGTTATGACTATGGCTGGTAACCATGACTACGTTATTAAACAGAAAAAAAACCCAAACGAACCCAAAGTGCCTGTTTTTTACCCCAAAAGGCTGATGGGGGGGCTGGCTCAACCTCACTACGAGCTGCTGGAGAATCCCCCCCTCAGTCGCTGGAGGAGTCGGAGGCGTCGCTGGGGCTGTCATCCTCCTCCGAGGCTTCGCTGGGGCTGAGGCGGGGGCTGCGGGGGGGGCCCCCTTCGCTGCCCCCCGCCTCGGACTCTTCCTCTTCTTCCTCCTCCTCCTCTTCCTCCTCCTCTTCCTCGTCGTTGTCGCTGCCGAAGATCTCCTCCTGATCGCGGGCAGCCCGGGCGGCGTCGCTGCCCCCACGCCGGCCCCCTCTGCCCTCCTCTTCCTCTTCGTCTTCGGCCTCATCCTCTTCCTCGCTGCGGGCTGAACCCCCCCGCTCGCTGCTGCTGCCCGAGCCTTCGGCCTCCTCCTCCTCCTCGCCGCTCCCCCCGCCCTCGCTCTCGCTGCCCTTCTCACGCTCTTCATCTGGAGGGGAAAGAGATTGGGGGGAGGTTTTTGGGGGGGGGGCCCCCAACACTCTGCCCCCCCCCGGGGGGGTCCAGAGCTCCCCCTCCACCCCAGGGGAGCCCCCCCATACCTGATCCCGCTGCCTCCTTCTCAGCCTCCATCTCCTCCTCTTCCTCCTCCTCCGGCTCGTGGTTCTCCAGCTGCGCCCGCCGTGCTTCCTGGCGGGGGGTGGGCAAGGGGGGGCAGGGGGTGTCAGCCAGATGCCCGGGTGCCCCCTGGGGGGGTGGGGGGGGTCCCATCACACACTCCCCCCCCCCCCCCAAGCCGTACCTGGGCCTCCAGCTCCTTCTCGTTCATGTCACGGTGCTTCACCACCAGCACCGCGTTGGTGCCCGACTGCACCCCTGCCCGCGCCCGCCGCTTGCTCAGCCGCACCCTGGGGGGGGAGTGGGGGGGGGGTGTCAGGTACCCCTGGGACCCCCCCACATCCCTCCCGACTCCCAGGGACCCCCCCAGGACCCCTCCCAAACTCCACAGAACCCCCAGACCCCAAAGTCTTCCTCCTGACCCCCCCCAGATCCTGAATCCCCACCCCCATCCCTCCACAGCCCCCCCCTTCACTGTCCTGGCAGGCGGGGCAGGGCTCAAGCACCCCTAGGGACCCCCCCAGGACCCTCCCCACACCACCCGTTCCCCCCCTCCAGGCTGCACGGGGACACCCAACGAGCCCCCAGGGAAGGGGAAACCCCTCCCAGTGTCCCCATTACCGGGGTGGGGGGGGGGGCCTCCCAGTGCCCCCCCCCAAGCCCCACCTGGTCTCCAGCTCGTTGTAGTAGACACCGTCACCCTCGCGGAAGATGAAGAAGTAATTCTCCTCGTAGCCCTTGCTGGCCTTGTTCTTCACGTTCCAGTTGTACTCCCGAGCGATCTTGTAGTCGTACCTGGGGGGGGGACACGGGGGGAGCATGTGTGGGGGCTGAGAAGACACCCCCCCACCATCTGCCAAAGCAGCCCCCCAAAACCTAGCAGGTGCTGCCAGGGTGCTGGTTTGTCCTCCACAAAGCTGTGGGACTCCCCCCCCCCTCCCCAATCTGTTCCTTGTGGCCCCCCCCCAGCCATAGAGGACCCCCCCCATACACGTCCTCGGGGGCATAATCTATCTCCTCCTCCTGGTCCCGCTTCCGCTTGCGCAGCGTCTCCTCCACGGGCAAGAAATAAGCCACGAACTGGTTCCCTTCCTCGTCCATCATCCCCCTGCGGGCAGAAAAGAGTTAAAGGGGGTGGGGGGGGTGGGCAGAGATGATCCCCCCCCCCCCCCCCCCAAAACGTGGGGTCATCCCCCTCCGCAGCACCTGATCATGGCCTGGGACATCATCTCCAGCGCGGCCGGGCCACTTGTGTCCTTGGGCGCTGGGTCCGAATCGAAGATGACTTGGGCACAGGGGTTAATCCACATCTGGGGGGGGGGGGGGGGGGGCAAAAAAGGGCGGGCAGGGGAGGCAAAAAGGGAGTGGGGGGGTCAACACCCCCCCCCCAGACCTCAAAACCACCGTTCTGCCCCAAAAACTGCTCGCTACCCCCCCAGATTCCCCCTGCAAGTGGGGGCTCTGTGCCTCAGTTTCCTCTGTAGGACAGTGTCACAGAGATGGGGGGGGGTTGGGGTGTGTCCCCCCCACGCTGGGGGGGTCCTTAACACGTGTGTGTCCCCCCCCCTGCCGAGAGCGTCCCCATGGTGTCCCTCCTACCTTGAAGTCAGGGAAGACGGGCATGACCTCAACAGGGGTGACGCGAGGCTTGCTGTAGTGTTGCGTGATCTGTGGGGGGGGCACAGGAGGGTGTCAAGGCTGTGTGTGTTCCCCCAAAATCCCGGGGAGACCCCCAATATCCCGTGGGGGGGGCAAAAAAACCCACTCCCCCCTGCCCTCACCGCTTTCTGGGCATCCTCAAAGGTCTTCTCGATGGCGGCGATCTGGCTATCACGATCTTTGTAGATCTCTTCCTCCGTGAACTGCTGCTTCACCGACACGCCGATCCTGGGCGGGGGGAGACACGGAGGGGGGGGATTGAGAGGGGCAGGGGGCTGTGCCCCCCCGGGACCCCTCCAGGACCCCCCCCGGCACTCACTTGACCTCAGGTTTCTCGTTGGAGACGCCGTAACGGTTGAACTCGGTGGAGATGTACTCGGTCTTGCGCATCCACGGCACCACCTTGGCGTGTTGCTGTGACCTGCGGGGGGGGGGGGGGGGCACGGCATGATGTGGGGGGGCCCCCCAGAGGTTTGGGGGGTGCCAGGTGTCCCCCCCCCAGCCCGGTTTTGAGGGGATGCTGTTACCTCTTGGAGCTGGTGGGTGCTTGGATCTCCTCCTCCAGCAGCTTCTCATCCGCCGGGTCCAGAAGAACTGGGGGGTGGGAGAAAGGGAAATTTGGCTTCCCCCCCCCCAGTGTGGGTCCCCCCCAAATTCTGGGGTCCCACCCCAATTTTGGGGTCCCCCCAATCCCCCTCCCAACCCCTGCTGGAAGCTCAACCTCTCGGGGGGCTCCCAGGGGTGTCCCTCAGCCCAGGGCGTGGATGTGCCCCCCACCTCTTCCCCACCTGTAACCCCCCCCCTCCCCAAATCTGGGTTGCCCCCCCCTAAATTGGGGGGTGCTCCCGCCCCCCCCCACCGCTGGGGTCGATGCGGTAGGTGTCGGGGTTGATGAGGTCGATGGTGACGCCCAAGTCGGGCTCCGTCAGCAGGTCGTGCTTGTGCTGCTTCTCCAGCGATGTCGCCTTGTACTGCACGAACCTGGGGGGGGTAGCATGTCCAGGCACCCCAACCCCCCCCAAAACCCCAACGCCCCTCCTAAGAAAACCCCAAACACCGCGTGAAAAAACCCACTCCTTCCTAGAACACCCCCCAAAAGCACTTCAGCTACCCAACCCACCCCCCAAACACCCCCTCCCATAAACCAGAGCGGGATCAAAGCACCCCAGACCCCCCCCAGACCCCTCCTCTAGCACTGAATGAATACCCAAAACATCCCAGACCCCCCCCGCCCCCCCGTTTTGTGCTGCAGGAGCCAGGGAGGACCCCAATCCTGCCTGAAACCCCCTCCCCAAACCACCCCCCAGCGCCCCAACCACCCATTTTATGGCCCAAATTGGGGCACAGGGGGGTGTGGGGGGGTCACACACACGCACACACACCCCCCCAGGGACCCCCCCGTACCGATTCTGGTCGAAGGGATAGGTGATGAACTTGGGGTCGAAGGGGATGTCGGGGAGGCTGTTGCAGTACTTGACCCGGCAGACCACGCCCGACCTGGGGGGGGGGGGGGGGTCAGGGGGGGTCCCCAAAACACGGGGGGACCCCCCACGGGGTGGCACTGGGCCCCCCCGGTCCGCCAAGGGACCCTCGGGGTCCGACCCCCCCACTCACCTCTCGGGCAGCGTCCGGTGGGAGCTGGGCCTGTGGGAGGGGGAGGGGAGCGAGGGGACCCAGGCATCCGGGACCCCCGACACCCCCCTCCGTGTGTGTGCGTGCTATGACGTCATGAGGGCGACACCAACCTTGCCCTATGATCTCACCAGAGAACCCAGGGGCGTCCCGGCCCGCCCCCACCCCTCCCCACATTCAACGTGATGTCATGAGGGGACCCCGGTGTCCAGAACCACCCCCGTGGCGGCCATGACGCTACAAAGGGACCCAGGATTACGTCGCGTCCCCCCCTCCCCGTGTGTGAGGTCACGAGGGGATCCAGGCGTCCGGGACCCCGTCTCCCCCCCGCCACCTCCGAGCGCTATGACGTCAGGACGGAGCCCGGGGGTCTGGGGACCCCAAGCTCCCCACATGCGCTATGACGCCATTACGGGACTCAGCTGTCAGGCATCTCCCCCACCCCCACGCGCGCTATGACGTCGGGAGGGCACCCAGGTTTCCGCATCCCCCCCGCGAACCCCACCCCGTGACAGCACGAAGCCGGCCATGACGTCAGGCCCGTGACGCCACCGTACCTGTGGCCCGGCTCCTCCCGCTGCGCCTGCGTCTGGATGGTGGGAGCCATGGCGGGGCCGGGACCGGGCCCTGCGCAGGCGCCGTCGGGGGCAGCTACTTCCGGGCGGCGCCAGGACCCCCGGCCGTGACGTCACTTCCCGGCGCGCGCGGCCGGCCGGGAGCGGGAAGCAGGGCGCGCGCCGGGAAGATGGCGGCGCCCCCGCAGCCGCCACCGACGGGGCCGGGACCGGGGCCGGGACCGGGGCCGCCCGCCGCCCCCGCGCCGCCGCCGCCGCCTCTACCCACCGCTCCCGGGCCCGGACCGGGTCCGGGGCAGGCTCCGGGTCCGGGGCAGCCCCCGGGGCCGCCGCTGCCGGCGCAGGTGGCGGCTGCGCAGGCGCAGGACTTCGACCCGGTGCAGCGGTTCCGCCTTCTCATCCCGCAGCTGAAGGAGAGCCTGCAGGTGGACGGGGCCTGCCGCCGGCAACGGGCGGGGCTTGCCGCCGCGGGCCGTCTCCCGCCGGCATGGGGCGGGGCCTGCCGCCGAGGGGAGGCGGGGCGTGCCGCCCGCGGGGCGGTTTAATGCATGCGTGGGGCGTGGTCTGTCGCCGGGGGGGGAGGCGGGGCCTGCCGCCGAGGGGCGGTCTCCCGCCAACATGGAGGCGGGGTCTGCCGCCGAGGGGAGGCGGGGCTTGTTGCCGTGAGTGGTGTGCCGCCCGCATGGGGCGGGGCCTGCCGCCGGGAAGGGGCGTGGCCGATCACCACAGGTCCTGCCACGGCGAGGGGGCGTGGTCTGCTGCAGGGGGCGGGGCGTGATGCTGGGAAGGGGAGGGGCCGGCCCTGGTGGGGAGGGTCCCTCAGGGGGCTGGGGGGGGATCCCTGTGCTGGTAATGGGGGTCCTGGGGGGGTCCCTGTCCTCATGTCCTTTTTTGGGGAGTCCCAAGGGGTCCCTGTGCTGGTAATGGGGGTCCTGGGGGGGTCCCTGCCCCAGTGATGGCAGGGGGGTCGTGTCCCAGGGGTGTCCCCATCCCCCCCATTCCCCAGTGTGTCCTCCCAGTGAATGAGTCACCACTGCCAGGTGACACGCTTGGGGCCGCGGTGGGAGCTGGGGTGCTGCCTGTGACCCCCTCGGGGTGGCCGTGTCCCCCCTCACCCTCTTCCCCCCCTCCCCAGACCCTGATGAAAGTGGCGGCGCAGAACCTGGTGCAGAACTCCAGCATCGACAACGGGCAGTGAGTGACCTTCCCCCAGCCCCATCCCAGTACCCCCCATTATCCCCCAATGCCATCCCAATACACCCTGGTACCCCCCAGTGCCATCCCAGTACCCCCCAAGGCCATCCCAGTCACCCCCAGCCCCACTCCTGTGCCCCCCAATCCTCCTCCACTGCCTCCCATTCCCCCTGGCAGCCCTCCAGTCCCTTCCCAGTGTTCTCCAGTCCCCCTGTGCCCCCCCAGAGGGTGGCAGTGGGGGTGACGGTGGCCCCCTCGCAGGAAGAGTGCCGATGGGGCCCTGCAGCGCTTTGACAAGAGCCTGGAGGAATTCTACGCCCTTTGCGACCAGCTGGAGCTCTGCCTTGTAAGTGACACCCCCCCCCGGCCCCCTGGCTGTTCCTCTCCCCCCGAGACACCCCCAGTGTGCTCCCCACACCACCAGTGATGCTGGTGCCCCCCCAGACCCCAGTCCCCTTAGCACTTCTGCACCCCCAGCGCCATTTTCACCCCCTCGTCCCATCCCCGCCTCCCCAGTCTTGTCCCCTCTGCTGTGTCCCCCCACCCCCAGTGACCCCCCCTTGTGTTCCCCCCCAGCGCCTGGCCCATGAGTGCCTCTCGCAGAGCTTCGACAGCGCCAAGCACGCCCCTGCCCTGGTGCCAGCGGCCCCCAAAGGCGAGGGGGGGGCGGGTGAGACCCTCCCCTACACCCAGTACCCTGCCCCTCATCAAAGCCCAAATCGCTGGCGCCAAGGACATCCACAACGCCCTGCTGGAGGGGGCCAACAAGATCACCGGCAAGCTTCCCCCACCGGGGGGGCCCTGAGTGTTTGGGGGGGGGGTCCACGGGGGTCACAGACCCCCCCACAGACCTCACATGGTGGTCTGAGGGCAGATATGGGGGGGATTGAGGGGTACTGGTACCATGTGCAGGGGTCTGAGTGCAGGCATACTGTGTGGAGGAGTGTTGACTCCCCCGGGGGAGCCCTGATTTTTGGGGGGGGACCCCACAGGGGTGCTGGAGTCCCCCCAAAACTCCCATGGGGATATGAATGCGGATACAGGGGGCTTGGGGGCTCCTGGTGCCCAGTGTAGGGGTCTGAGCGTGGATATGGGGGTCCCAGTGCTGGGTTTTGGGGTGCTGACCCTCGCGGGGGGGCTATAATCAGGAAGAAGGGGGCATGGGGGTGCTGGACCCCCCCGGTTTTGGGTTTTGGTAAATAAAACTGGTTTTCTCTGATACCGGTTCCTCTGTGCCTATGGTGGGACCCCTGGGGGTGGGGACTGAGGCGTGGGGGGGACTCTGCCCCCTCCCACGCAGGACCCAGGCGTCCGTGGGGTCACTTCCCTGCCCAGCAGCTGCCCCGTGACGGCGCGGCGACGTCACGGCCCGGCGGCGTGACGTCACTCCCGCCGCCGGGCCCCCTCCCTGCACGAGAAGCGCGCTCGCCGCCTTCGCGCCGCCGCTTTTTGACCCTTCCGCGCCGCCGTCGCGCTCTGCCAATCAGGGCAACGTGAACGGCGGGCGGCTCCACCCCCCTCCCCCGTCACGTGACGCTGGGGCGGCTCTCGCGAGAGGCAGCGGCGGGATCCGGGGACCGGGAATCGGGACCGGGATCAGGGACGGGAGCCGGGCCGGGCCGAGGCGGGACCGCTGCGGGACCGCAGTCGACGGCGGAGCGGGGCCGGGACCTAGGAGAGAGGCCGGGCCGAGGCCTAGAGCGGAGCGGAGCCGAGTCCGCCGTTCCCTCCGGGGGTAAGGAGGCGGCGACGGTGGTAGGACAACCCCCCCCCCCCCCCCGGGGATGGGATTTACCGGGGGGTAATCCCAGATCTGGCGCTCAGGCTCCTGGTGGGGGTTGCTGGTAGGGCTGTTCCGCGGTGTTGGGTTGCCCCGGGGGGGGTCGTACCCGTCTGCATCCCGTCCCACCCCGGGACACTCCCATTTCGCACGCCCAGACACCTTTGCCCGGCCCCCTGGCCCCCCCAAACAAGACCCAGACCCCCTTAGGACACCCCCGGACTCCCTTGCCCACCTCTCAGGCCCTGCAGGATAACGGCAGACCCCCCTGCCTGCCCGTCGGGACACCCCCCCGTCTCCCTGCCTCTCCCCCCAGCTACCCCCCGGGACACCCTCGGACCCCCTGCTCGTCCCCGTGGGACTCCCCCATCTTCCCCTCCAGATCTCCCAGCACCGCCATGTCGGACAGCGACGACAGCAACTTTTCGGAGGACGAGAGCGAGCGCAGCAGCGAGGCCGAGGAGGTGGAGGAGAACGAGGTGAGACTGAAGGCTGCAGCTGGCAGGGGGTGCATGTGGGTGCCCTCCCTCACCCCCCTCAAACCCCCTAGGCTGAGGAGGAGCGCGCCAGCGTGGCCGGCAGTGAGAAGGAGGAGGCCGAGGAGGAAGAGGAGGAAGAGGAGGAGGAGTACGACGAGGAGGAAGAGGAGGAAGATGACGACCGGCCGGCTAAAAAGCCACGCCATGGCGGCTTCATCTTGGATGAGGCCGGTGAGCTGGGGGGGCCACGGGGGTGTTGTGGGGTGTTGCTGCTGCCCCCCTGGCCCCACTTACCAACCTGATTCCCCCCAGACGTGGATGATGAGTACGAGGACGAGGACCAGTGGGAGGACGGGGCTGAGGACATCCTGGAGAAAGGTGAGGAGCGTCCCCATCCTGCTTTGGGGGCTCCCCCCAGGTCCCTTCCCTCCCCTGGAGGCCTGAGGAGGTGGATGGAAGTGCAGTTCTTTGGGGGCCAACCCCCATCCTCTGACTCTTCCCTCTCCTCCCAGCCCCTTTTTCCCCCCCTAAAATCCATCCCTTGAGGGGGGAGGGAAGGATGGCGTGTCTCCCCCACCTCCTGCTGTCCGTCCATGCCTCCCTCCCCATGTCCATCTGCTCAGCCCATCTCATCTGCGCTCGCCTGGGTCTTTCTTTTGCTTTTATTTCCCCCTCCCTTTTCCCCCACGTGCTGCCGTCTGAATTTTGATTCCTTACCCTTTGTTCCCCCCTCACCCGCGGGTGGTTTTGCTGCTATTATTTGCTCCATCCTCCACCGCCACTCCTTGTTCTTGAGCAGAAGAGATAGAAGGTAAGCCCAGATCACCCCGCCACCCCCCCACCCCATTTCCCCTTGGGGTCCCCCCCTACTCCGGGGCCAAGCAAGCCCAGCCCACCCCCCTGCACCATCCCCCTGGGGCGAGATCCTGACCTTCCTCTTCCTCACAGCTTCCAACATTGATAACGTGGTGCTGGATGAGGATCGCTCTGGCGCTCGGCGCCTGCAGAACCTCTGGAGGTGACTGCGGCTCTGTCTGTGTGTCTGTCTGTCCAGCAGGGCAGTGGCAGCTGAGCTGACGCCTCCCCCCTCCTTTTATTTCCCCAGGGATCAGCGCGAGGAGGAGCTGGGCGAGTATTACATGAAGAAATATGCCAAGTCCTCAGTGGGAGAGACGTGAGTCCCCATTCCCAGTGTGACAGGGAGCAGCTCCCCTTTCTCCCCACCGCCTCTCATTTAATTATTTTTTTTATAATTTTCCCTTTTTTCAGCGTTTACGGTGGTTCTGACGAGCTCTCGGATGACATCACGCAGCAACAGCTGCTGCCAGGAGTCAAGTGAGTCTCACCGAAGAGGGGCGGGAAACCCATGTGGTTTGGGGGGGGGAAAGGAGCAAATTGGGACAAGACACTCTGTAACGGCATTTCCCTCTTCACCCCTGCGCAGGGACCCCAATCTCTGGACCGTCAAGTGCAAGGTGGGTTTGGGGGTGGGTGCAGGGGGGGACTCTGTGGTGGCAGTGGGAGCCATGCATCTCCAACGCTAAAACATCATTTTCGTCCCCAGATTGGTGAGGAACGCGCCACAGCCATCGCTCTCATGCGGAAATTCATCGCTTACCAGTTCACCGACACGGTGAGGCCATGGGGGAGCCAGGCTGTAGCCGGTGACGGGGTGACAGTGCCGCGGTGTCCCCAACATGTCCCCTATGTGTTCCCTCGTCCTCCAGCCCCTGCAGATCAAGTCGGTGGTGGCCCCCGAGCACGTCAAGGGTTACATCTATGTGGAGGCCTACAAGCAGACGCATGTCAAGCAGGCGATCGAGGGGGTGGGCAACCTGCGCATGGGCTACTGGAACCAGCAGATGGTCCCCATCAAGGAGATGACCGACGTGCTCAAAGTGGTGAAGGAGGTCACCAACCTCAAGCCCAAATCTTGGGTGCGCCTCAAAAGAGGGATCTACAAGGATGACATCGCCCAGGTGAGGAGCAGAAGGAGATGGGGACACCATGGCGGGGGACACACACCCGGCTCACCCTGCATTTGTGCCCCCCAGGTGGATTACGTGGAGCCCAGCCAGAACCAGATTTCCCTCAAGATGATCCCTCGCATCGACTTTGACCGGATCAAAGCCCGCATGAGCCTGGTAAGCGGACCTGTGCCGTGCCGGTGCTGGCACTGCTGCCGTGTCGCTGCCCTTCGTTCACCCCCCACTGCCCCTGCCCCACAGAAAGACTGGTTCGCCAAGAGGAAGAAGTTCAAGCGACCCCCGCAGCGGCTCTTTGATGCCGAGAAGATTCGGTAGGCGACCATCACCCTGCCAGGGGACATCAGATGCTGCCCAAAAAGCCCCCGCTGGGGGAGCTGCCCTTGCTGAAGGAGGACTTTGTCCCTGGGGGGGGCTCCTGCTCACCAAGGGGGTGATTTTGGTTTTGTCCCAGGTCCCTAGGAGGTGACGTGGCATCTGATGGTGACTTTCTCATCTTCGAAGGCAACCGCTACAGCCGCAAGGGATTCCTTTTCAAAAGCTTTGCCATGTCAGCTGTGGTGAGTGCCACTGCCCCACCGTGCTGGGGTTTGAACACCAAACCTGCCGGTTTTCCCCCCAAACCACCTCCTTTCTAACGCTGAGGGGTGGTGGGAGGCCTGTGGCTCCTCAGCTGGGATGGTTTTGGCCACCGTTTCCACTCTTGGCAGATAACGGAAGGGGTGAAGCCCACCCTGTCGGAGCTGGAGAAGTTCGAGGACCAGCCCGAAGGCATCGACCTGGAGGTGGTGACAGAGAGCACAGGTAAGCAGGTGCCACTGCCGTCGTCCCCCCCACTGTCCCCCCTGCAGCGCCGTCCCCTCACTGTCCCCACCATTACCCCAGGGAAGGAACGAGAGCACAACTTCCAGCCTGGCGACAACGTGGAGGTGTGCGAGGGTGAGCTGATCAACCTGCAAGGCAAAATCCTCAGCGTCGATGGCAACAAGATCACCATCATGCCGAAACATGAGGACTTGAAGGTTAGGGAGTCCCGAGGGGGCAACACTGGGTGCCTCCTGCAGCCACTGTGGCCACCCTGGGACCACCCCAGCCCCTTCTTGCCATGCCCACAGCCTTCTCTTCCACCCCCAGGACATGCTGGAGTTCCAGCTCAGGAGCTGCGGAAGTATTTCAAGATGGGCGACCATGTCAAGGTGATCGCGGGGCGTTTCGAGGGTGACACAGGGCTGATCGTGAGGGTGGAGGAAAACTTCGTCATCCTCTTCTCTGACCTCACCATGCACGAGGTATTTGGGGGTGAAAACTCTGGTTCGGCACTATGTCTTGCCCCAAAACAGACTGGGTTTTGGGGGGAAGAAGATGGGAAATGGCTGTGTCTCGTGCTTCTCGCCACCAGCTCAAGGTTCTGCCACGGGACCTGCAGCTCTGCTCGGAGACGGCATCCGGCGTGGATGTGGGGGGTCAGCACGAGTGGGGCGAGCTGGTGCAGCTGGACCCCCAAACAGTGGGTGTCATTGTCCGCCTGGAGCGGGAGACCTTCCAGGTGAGTCCCAGCTCCCCAGGGACACCCGGAGGAGCCGCATCCGTGTCCCAGGGGGTTTACATGCTCATCCCTGTGCCAGAGCTATGTCCCCTGCGCGAGGGGGTCCCCATTTTTGGCCACCCCTCTCCCACCCTCTCCCTGTCCCCGCAGGTACTGAACATGTACGGGAAGGTGGTGACGGTGCGGCACCAGGCCGTCACCAGGAAGAAGGACAACCGCTTTGCCGTCGCCCTCGACTCGGAGCAGAACAACATCCACGTCAAGGACATTGTCAAAGTCATAGACGGGCCTCACTCGGTAGGGGCTTACAGGGTTTGGGGGAGGGTCTTGGGGGTGTGATGGGCCCCTTCTGGTGCTTTGGGACCCCCCCAGGGGTGTTCTGGGTCCCTGCCGGAGCTGCTCTGGGTCTGTCCCTGCTTCGGGGACTGTCCCTGGGGTGAGGTGGGTCCCTCCTGGCACTGTGAAGAGGTCCCTGGTATATTTGGGGTTCCTCCAGTACCACCCTGCATCCCTACCAGCACCAAGGGAACACCAGATCCCTCCTAGCATCCCCCTGGGTCCTCCCTATTGCTGAGGGGAGGATCCCATCACTGGGTCATGCCCTCCCCTCCACTTTTTACCGGGGTTTAACCCCTGCCTTTTACCGGGGCAGGGCCGTGAGGGGGAGATCCGGCACCTCTTCCGGGGCTTTGCCTTCCTGCACTGCAAAAAGCTGGTGGAAAACGGCGGCATGTTCGTCTGCAAGACCCGGCACCTCGTCCTGGCAGGGGGCTCCAAGGTGGGGATGCGCCAGAGATACCCCCAGGGACTGCCAGGGAGGGCTGCAGCCCCCTGGTTTTGCTGCTGCCCCCCTCTCCAGGCACCCTTTTCTCCCTCTTGCAGCCGCGGGATGTCACGAACTTCACCGTGGGTGGTTTCGCCCCCATGAGCCCTCGTATCAGCAGCCCGATGCACCCCAGCGGGGCTGGTGAGTGTTAGGGGTGTACTGGAGGCCGCAGGGGTGTCCCCAAGGACCCCCCCCCGAGCCCCATCTCAATCCTGCAGGCCAACGCGGTGGTTTCGGCGGCGGTGGCATGAGCCGTGGCCGCGGGCGGCGGGATAACGACCTCATCGGGCAGACGGTGCGCATCTCCCAAGGACCCTACAAAGGTGGGTGCCTTCTGATGGGGCGCTGGGCGCCCGTTTGTCCCCCCCAAATAGGGGAGGGGGCCTCGGGGATGCCTGGACCCCCACCCTGAGCCCCCATCCTGCCCCGCAGGCTACATTGGGGTGGTGAAGGACGCGACGGAGTCGACAGCCCGCGTGGAGCTACACTCCACCTGCCAGACCATCTCGGTGGACCGCCAGCGCCTGACCACCGTGTGAGTTGGGGGGACGGGGATACCATGGCCCTTGGGTGGCCCTTGGAGACCCCCCCCCCCCGATGGGTCAGGGTGGTCCTCAGGGGTGGCGACACTTGGGCCAGGACCTCCCTTGGGGGTGGATGACACCTGCAGACATGAGCAGGGCTCTTTTAGGGGGTCCCTGCCCCCCCTCTGGCACCATGTCCCCGTCCCCTGACACCTGCATGTCCCTGCAGGGGCTCACGGCGCCCGGGTGGGATGACGTCAGCCTACGGGCGCACCCCCATGTATGGCTCCCAGACCCCCATGTACGGCTCTGGCTCCCGCACCCCCATGTATGGCTCGCAGACCCCCCTGCATGATGGTGAGTGGCGTGGGGGGACGTCAGGGGATGGAGGGGACAGGGATTAGGGGGACCCTGGGGTGGCTTGGGGGGTGGACCTTGGGGGACAGGGGGGGATAGAGGGAACAGGGATTAGGGCGGGCCTGGGGGTGGCCTGGGGGGGATGCACCAGGATGAAGTGGGACCTTGGGGGACACAGGGGGTACACAGTGATGGAGGGGACAGGAATTGGGGGGACCCCAGGGACACAGGGACTCGGGGCTGGCTTGGAGGGGGATGGATCAGGATGAGATGGGACCTTGGGGGACACAGAGGAGACTCCCAGGGTGATCTTCTGGAGGTGGCGGAGCTGAAGTATGACCAGCAACATGGAGAAGGGGGGCTCGGGGGGGTTTGTAGGGGGCCCTGCAGCCACGGGGGCTGACGGAGCCGCTGCGGGACCCTCGCAGGCAGCCGCACGCCGCACTACGGCTCGCAGACACCGCTGCACGACGGCAGCCGCACGCCCGCCCAGAGCGGCGCCTGGGACCCCAACAACCCCAACACGCCCTCCAGGTGGGTACGGGGGGTCCCCCTCGCTGGGACGGCCCCATTTTGGGGTCCCCAGCCACCAGGACGGCCCCGCTGTGACGATGACACCCGTCTGTCCCCCATAGGGCCGACGAGGACTTCGAGTACGGCTTCGATGACGAGCCCACGCCCTCGCCGCAGGGTTATGGGGGCACCCCCAACCCCCAGACCCCCGGCTACCCCGACCCCTCGTCCCCCCAGGTCAACCAGCCCTACAACCCCCAGACCCCCGGCACGCCGGCCATGTGAGTGCTCCCTCTACCCCACGGCAGGACCCAGGGGACACCGAACCACTGCTCTGGGGGGAAACTGCTCCTGGGGGACCCCAAACTGTGGTTCTGGGGGGGAGACCGCTCCTAGGGAACCCCAAACTGTAGTTCTGGGGGGGAAACCACTCCCGGGGGACCCCAAACCACGATGCTGTGGGGAGAAACTGCTCTTGGGGGACCCCAAACTGGTTCAGTGGGGGGGTCATGGCCCCTGAATCAGAGTCCCAGGGTGAAACTGCAGCCCCAGAGGACTCCGAACCACAACCCTGGGGGAAACCTGCTTTTGGGGGACTCCAAACTGCAGCCCTGAGGGGCAATTGTGCTCCTGGGGGGGGAACTGTGCTCCTCGGGGACCCTGAACCTCGGCCCTGGGGGGAAAAGTGTACCCCCAGGGTGCAGTCTTGGCCCTGGAGGACCCCAAATCCTCAAACCCTGTCCCTGGAGCCCTCCCAAATCATGCTCTGGGGGTGCCACCTCTTCTCTCCTCTCCCCCCCCCCCCCCCCCCGCCCAGGTACAACACGGACCAGTTCTCGCCGTACGCCGTCCCGTCGCCGCAGGGCTCCTACCAGCCCAGCCCCAGCCCCCAGAGCTACCACCAAGTGGCCCCCAGCCCCGTGGGCTATCAGAACACCCACTCACCAGCCAGCTACCACCCCACGCCATCACCCATGGCCTACCAGGTACCCCCCAGCCCCCCTACACCCCCTCATAGCCCCCAATAACCCCCCTGAACACCCTCATAGCCTCCCTACACCCCCCAACCCCCCCTCATAGCACCCCTACAATCCCCAACACCCCCATATAACCCCCTAAATGCCCTTGTTGCCCCCCTAAACACTCTCATTGTCCCCTACACCCCCCCAAACTTCCTTATAGCCCCCCTACACCCTCCCTAAATCCCTTTGTAGCCCACCTACACACCCCTAAGCTCCCTACAACCCCCAAACCCCCCTCATAGTCCCCCTACACCCCCCAACACTGACTCCTCTCTCCCCCCAGGCAAGCCCCAGCCCCAGCCCGGTGGGCTACAGCCCCATGACCCCGGGGCCCCCTCTCCGGGGGGTACAACCCCCACACCCCAGGATCGGGGATCGAGCAGAGCTCCAGCGACTGGGTGACCACTGACATCCAGGTGAAGGTCCGTGACACCTACCTGGACAGTCAGGCCGTGGGACAGACCGGTGTCATCCGCAGCGTCACGGTGAGACCCCCAGGGGGGGTTTGGGGGGTGGTTTTGGGGTTGGGGGGGGATATACATGGTGATGCTGACTCCCCCCCATTTTGTCCCCGTAGGGCGGGATGTGCTCCGTCTACCTGAAGGACAGCGAGAAGGTGGTGAGCATCTCCAGCGAGCACCTGGAGCCCGTCACCCCCACCAAGAGCAACAAGGTAGAGGCCCCCCACCCCTCCTGGGACCCTCCCCGGCCCCCCAACACTCCCCCCCACATCCCCCCACCACCCCATGGTCCCTTATGGACCTTTCTAGATCCCCTCTGGCACCCTCCAAGCCCCTCTGCGACCCCTACCACCACCCCAAGGTCCCTTTTCTCCCCCATTTCTACCCCCCCCGCCCCCAGCTAATGCCTCCCTGCCCCCCCTCCCCCTGCAGGTAAAGGTGATCCTCGGGAGGACCGTGAAGCCACCGGGATCCTGCTCAGCATCGACGGGGAGGACGGGATCGTCCGCATGGACTTGGAGGAGCAGCTCAAGATCCTCAACCTCCGCTTCCTCGGCAAACTCCTGGAGGCCTGAGGGGCCACCTCCCCCCCACTGCCCCCCATTTTCTTTGTGTCCCCCCATTTTCTTTCTACCCCCCCCTCTTTTTTTTCTTCTTCTCTGCATTGCTGGTTGTAGCAAGGTTTTAGATGTCAAATAAATGCCTGTGGGTGCGGCACCCCCTCTTCTGCGGTGCCCTCCGGGGCGGGGGGAGCCCTAATGGGCTGGGGCGGGGACGGGGGGGTGGAATTGGACACACCCCCCGCCCCATAGAGGTGGGGGGGGGGGTGTTGAACCGGGGCCCCTGAACCCCATGGGGCTGGGGAAAGGCGGGTTAAACCGGTCCCCCCATGGGGCGGGGAGGGGTTTGAAGCGGGGCCCGTGGGGGGCGTTGAGCTGGGACCCCCGTGGGGCCGGTGGGGGGGGTCGGACCGGGCTCCCCCCCCCCAGCCCCGTACAGCCAGGCTCAGCGCCGGCAGCGCACGTGTTCGCCTCCGCTGCCACCACCACCTCCTCCTCCTCTCATTGGCTCTGCTGACGCCGGCCCCGCCTCCCCTCCGCCGCCATTGGCCACAGCTGCGCCGCCATTGGTTGTCAGCCCTCGTACCCCGCCCTACGCTCCTTGCCTCCGCCTCCTCCCCTCGCTCCGCCGCTGCTCATTGGTCGGTGACACGGGGAGGTGATTGGCCGCGGCGGCCGCGCCTGCGCCGTGGGGCGCGCGGTGCGGGAAGATGGCGGCGGCGGCGGGGCGGGCGGTGGCGGCGGCCTGCGAGGCCTGCGCTGCCCTGGGGGCCCGGCGGGTCCGGGCCGCGCTGGGCCGAGCCGCCAGCGGCACCGCCGGCACCGACGCGGTGCTGCGGGAGCGGCTGCGGCGGCACCAGGTGGGGCCGCGACGGGGCTGAGCCCGGCGGGCAGGGCCGGGCCTGGGCCTGGGTCTGAGGGGGTGATGAGGGCCCCGCGGGGCGGGGAGGGTCACGGGGGCTCCACGGGTGTCCCCACGCGTCCCCGGGCCTCTCTGGCCCTTCCCGGCTCAGGGCTCCACGGCCGCCCCTGTCCTTCCTCAGGGGTCCCCGGGAGCCTCTGGGGGTCTGTGAGTGTCCCTGGGTGTTCCAGGGGTCTCTGCCTGTCCCTGGCCATCCTCGGCCATCCCCAGGGCTCGGTGCGGGTCCCTGGGTGTCCCCGGTCATTTTTGGCCATCCCTAGGGCTCCACAGGTGTCCCCAAGTGTCTCTGGGGCTCCCTGGCCATCCTCGGACATCCCTAGGGCTCCACAGATGTCCCCAAGTGTCTCTGGGGCTCTCCGGGTGTCCCTGCCTGTCCCTGGAGCTCCCTGGACGCCCCCGCTCATCCTTTGACATCCCCAGAGTTCTTTGGCTGTCCCCACATGTCTCCAAAGTTCCCAGGAGGCTTCTCAGCTGTCCCTGGGGCTCCCTGGGTATCCCCGGTCATCTTTGGCCATCCCTAGGGCTCCACAGGTGTCCCTGAGTGTCTCTGGGGCTCCCTGACTGGCCCTGGCCATCCTTGGATATCCCTGGGGGTCCCCAAGGGTCTCTGGGGCTCTCTGGGTGTCCCTTGCCATTCTCCTTGGGCCTCTCTAGCTGTCCCCAAGTGTCTCTGGGTGTTCTGGGGGCTCCCCAGGTGTCCCCAGGCCCCTCAGCCATCCCCAGGGCTCCCCCCTTGTCCCCAAGGCTCACCATCCCCCTGTGTCCCCCCCACCTTGCAGGCAGCAGAAGGACCCCTGGGACACACACCCAGCCCAGAGGAGGAGGAGGAGGAGGAAGAGCGGCGGCGGCGGGAGCGGATGGCGGCCGCCCGGCGGTTAGCCCTGCGCCTGGCGGGGCTGCTGGGTGCTGGCACCGGCGTGGCACTCGTCTACATCTTCGGTGAGTCCTCGGCATCCCCTGTGTGTCCTGTGTCCCCCCCCCGCTGCTGGTGCCACCGTGCCCCCCCCTCACCTCCGCTCTCCCCCTCCTGCAGGCAGCAACGCGGTGGACGAGCACGGTGCCAAGGTGAGGGGTGCTCAGTGGCAGTTCCTGGACCCCTTTTTTTAGGCAGGGGGCTGCGCCGATGTCCCCTCCCTGCCCTTTGGGGACACTTAGGGACATCGTGGGGGCTTAGCACCTTCCCTCTCTCCCTTCCTTCCCCATGTGCCCCCGTCTGTCCCCTTTTGCTGGTGTTTTCCTGTATTTTGGGGTCTTTGTGTTGGGTGGGGCATTGGGGCCTCATGTCCCCGAGGGAGTGGCGTGTGCCCAAAGGGACCGACAATCCTTGTCACACCCCAGGGAGGCGTTTTTCTCACCGCAAACCCCTTTTTTAGAGAATTTTGGAGGTGATGAGGAGGGTTTTGATGTGCAGCACAGGGGGCTCCCTGGGGAGGGAGAGGTGCAAATTGCCCTGCCCATCTCCGGTGACCAGTGGGGGGGGGACACGGGGACATCAAACGGGGTGACGGGGAGCGTTGAACAGGTGACAATGACACCAGTGGGGTGACAGGGACATCAGTGGGGCGATGAGGACATCAGTCGACAGAAGGAAACCGCATGGAAACGGCGTCACCTACCTGTGAATTGTCGCTGTCACCTCCCGTGTCCCTTCCCCCTCAGTGACATGGCCCCTCCGGTGCCACCACGTCCTTCTCACCGGCCCCGTCTTAACCTTCCGCCTCCCTCTTCTCCCCACAGATCCCCGATGAGTTCGATGGCGGTGAGTGTCATCCCCAGACACCCCCGGGGTGGGGGTGGGGGGGTGACAGCCACTGCAGGGGGGCGACACGTCGCATCCTCAGGGCTGTTTGACACCTCGGTGTTGCGGGTGGAGGCTTTTACGATGTTTTTAACACCCCGTTGTTACCCAAAAGGGGCTTTTTTTAGGGCATTTTGGTCTTTATCCTAATGGTGGGGTGGCGGGGGGGGGAACTGTCACCCCCCTTGGGGACAGCAGGGACCCCAGGTGACCCTCACCTGCACTGGCCTTGGCTCTGCAGACCCTGTGGGCATCCAGCAGCTCCGCAGGACCTACAAGTACTTCAAGGACTACAGGCAGGTGCGTGGGGACCCGTTTGGGGGGGGGTTTCCCCCATTTTGGGAGGGGGCTTCATGGCATCAGGGGTGGCCATCCCCATCCTGAGAGCTTTTTCATTCTGGGGAGCTTCATCCCCATTTTGGGGACATGTTGGATCCCCATCCCCTCTTGGGCGACCTTGTCCTAGTGCTGGGAAATCACATCCCTGTTTTGGAGTCCTCTGTCCCCACTGTGGGGGTCCTTGTCCCCACTGTGGGGGTCCTTGTCCCCACTTTGGGGTCTTTGTCGCTAGGCAGGGGCTCCCGTCCTCAGTTTGGGGGGGGGGCTTTGTCCCCGTTTGCCGGGGCGCTTCATCCCCACACTCCAGCCCTTGCCCCCATGCCGGTGCAGGGACCCTGTCCCATTTTGGGGTCCATTGTCCCCACGCCGGTGGCTCATCCCCGTGCCTGGGGGGGGGCTCCATCCCTCCCCCTGACTCCCCCCAGATGATCATCGAGCCCACCAGCCCCAAGCTGCTGCCGGACCCTCTGCGCGAACCCTACTACCAGCCCCCCTACACCCTCGTCATCGAGCTCACTGACGTCCTGCTGCACCCCGAGTGGTCGGTGAGTGTCCCCCAAGCCTTCCTGTGCCCCCCCCCCCCCCCACCCGCCACCCCCCTGTGACACCTCCCTGTCCCCCCCCCAAACCAGCTCGTCACTGGCTGGCGCTTCAAGAAGCGCCCGGGCATCGAGAGCCTCCTGCAGCAGCTTGCACCCCTCTACGAGATAGTTGTCTTCACCTCTGAAACCGGCATGGTGAGTGCGAGTGGGTGTGGGGGGGAGCATGGCCACCCCAGGGGGTGACAGGGCCACCACGGGGTGCCCCCCACCCTCTCACCCCCTCTATTACCCCCCCACAGACCGCCTTCCCCCTCATTGACAGCGTGGACCCCCACGGCTTCATCTCCTACCGTCTCTTCCGTGATGCCACCCGCTACATGGACGGGCACCACGTCAAGGTGGTGTGACAGGGGAGGGGGACAGGCATTTCAGTGACCCCCCCCTGCCCTCCGCCAACCCTCTCTGTTCCCCCCCGCCCCAGGACATCTCCTGCCTCAACAGAGACCCGGCGAAGGTGGTGGTGGTGGATTGCCGGAGAGAAGCCTTCTGCCTACAGCCCTACAACGGGCTGGCGCTGCCCCGCTGGGACGGCAGCTCTGACGACCGCGCGCTCTACGACCTCACCGCTTTCCTCAAAAGTGGGTAAACGTGTCCCCTGAACATCCCCGACCCCCCTCCCTGACCCCCCCACCACCCCCCCACCTCTGCAAATCCGTCCGTCTGTCCCCGCAGCTATTGCCCTCAGTGGGGTGGAGGACGTCCGGACGGTGCTGGAGAATTACGCGCTGGAGGAGGATCCTCTGGCGGCTTTTAAACGACGCCGGTCGCAGCTGGAGGAGGTGGGGACGCGCCGGGGGTGGGGGACGTGACATGGCAGGGGGGTGGCAGCACCTAATGGCCTGTAACGGCTGTTTTTCGCCCTGAATCGGGGGCACAGGAGGAGCAGCAGCGCCTGGCCGAGCTGGCGCAGGGCAAGAAGCCGACGGGGCTTTTCCTGGGTGCCCTGGCCGGCCGCCTCTGGCCGCGCTCCAAGCAGCAGTGATGTCATCAGGATGATGCCGTGATGTCAGCAGGATGTCGCCTTGATGTCAGCGGTGCAAGGCGGGGTGGGGGGGACACCCATTCACCAGCGCCGTGATAGCAGAGGGTGATGTGTCACCCAGACCCGGACGATGCGGTCGGAGGCGCCGGTGGTCCCGTGGCTGGCGGTGGGGGGGGGACTGGGCGTGGCCCCACTTTTGGGGGGTGTTGGAGGGTTTTGGAGGGGGCTTGACCCCAGTGGGGATGAATAAAGGGTGACATGGAGCTGTGGGTGCACTGTGCTGCTTGGGGGGGGCATGGAGCGGCCCCCCCCCCCCCCCCGGTGCTGCGTCAGATCCGAGCCCTTTGGGGGGGGGGGCTGTGGGGCTGGATCCAGGCTCTTTGGGGGGGGCAGTTTATGGGGCCAGATCTGGGCCCTTTTGGGGGGGGGGTATGGAGCTGGAACCCCCTTTTGGGATGGGGGGGGTCCTGCATCCCCTGTAGGGGCGTGGCTGGGGGGCGTGGCCTGCAAACAGGGGGTGGGGCTTGGCCACTAGAAAGGGGTCTTGGGGAGGAGGGCGGTGGGCTCAGACCCCGCTGAGCCCTGGGACCAGGTGGGACCCCTGGGCCTGGATCCGGTCCCCCCCCCCCCCCCCGGTGCCGGCCATGGCTGCGCTGCTGCTGGCTGCCCTCCTCGCCCTCGTCTGGCCCCCACCGGTGAGCCTGCCCCCCCGGGACGGGGGCCCTGGGGGGTCTAGGGTGCTGGTGGACACCCTTGGCAATTTTGAGGGGGGTCCCAGAGAGGGATCAGGGTGATCCTGGGGTGCTTCAGGTGTCCCTTTGTGGTCCCCAGGGGGTGTTGGTGGGGGTGGAAGTTCCAGGGTGGGTATTCGGGATATCGGAGGGCGTATTTTGGGGATCCCGGGTGGGCTGTTTGTAGTGCTGGGGGGGGGGGGGCGCTCTGAGAAATTTGAGGTGTCCTTGGGGAGTTGGCAGAGATCCTTGAAGCTGGTTTGGGATGCTGGGGGAATCAGGGTGAGTCCTAAGGAGCCATTTTGAGGCACTGAGTGCTACTTTCAGGACCTTGAGTGGTTATTTTTGTACTGGGGAGGCTCTGAAGGGTGTTTTGGGGTGCTGGGGGGGTGGGCTCCGGGAGGTCAGAGTGGGCCTAGAGGGCTCTTTTGGGATGCTGGGGGTGTTTGGGGGGGATATTTGGGTATTGGGGTGCCCTGAGGAGTATTTTGGGGTGCTGAGGGGGTCTCTTGGGTTGCTGATGCCCACATGCAGGTGCAGCCGGCTGGGGTGCTGGAGCTGCGGGTGCTGTCGGCACGGGGGGGCCCAGGGGGGCCGTGTGGGGGCCCACCTTCCTGTCGCCTTGTCTTCCGTCTCTGCCTGCAGCCCCCTGGGGCGGTTGGCTGCAGCCTGGGGGTCGTCCACAGCTCCCCTGGACCCCCCCCAGCCCCGGGGGCCCCCCGCATCCTCCGCTTGCCTTTCACCTTCCCCTGGCCGGTGAGGACTGACCCCCCCCCGCCCAGTCCCTGGCAAAGTCTGACCCCCCACCATGGTCCTGGGACCCCCAAGGGCCTAGGAATGACACCCCCCCAATTTTTGCTGCCCCCCCAGGGCACCGTCTCCCTTGTCATCGAGTCATGGCGGCTGGAGGAGGCTAAAGGCTCTGGAGGTGAGTGGCAGAGACTTGGGGAGCCTGTGGGGTTTGGGGGGGGCAAATGGGGGTCCCAGGGGGGCAAATAGGGGCCTTGTGTATTTGGCAGGGGGGAAATGGAGGTCCCATAGGGGGTGGATAGGGAATAAGGGGGAGCACGTGAGAGCCCAAAGTGTTGGGGGGGGGCAGTTGGGCGTCCCAGGGGGTAAATGGGGGACAAATAGGATTGGGGGAGGGGCAGATA
>NC_068969.1:27101063-27251039 GCF_026419915.1 Harpia harpyja
CCTTAATTAGGCAGATTTTTGAAACAAGTATTATGTACACAACAGACCGGAACGTCTCCTTTGGAGTCTTCCTAGTCTATCAGGTGATTGCATCATTAAGCCACACATGCTACGTAGTAAAAATCCTTATGAAAATTCATGACAGAAACATATTGAGCTTGATGCCTGCTAATAAACGAGAAACAGACAAATTTAGTATTTTGACTTTTAACCCCACAAAACTCCAAACAATTATAAATAGAAGAATTTCTTTACCAAATTTTATTTCTTCATTTTTTTCAGCCATCTAAAAAACCTTGCTCTTCCAACAGGAGTTGTGGAGGTTGCACCTGAGTATCTTTCCACAAATTACACCTTGTAATTCAGTTTACTAAATGTGCTTGTAACATTCCTTCCACCCTTTTGGGTATCAACAAAACACGGTCAAATAACCAAGAAAACAGTGATCTAATCAACTTTTAGGTTTGGGGTTTTTTTTAAGTACATGATTCAAATTAAATTACAAATCAATGGACAAAATTTTATTTTTTGATTGCAGAGTCTGGAAAAACAAAGCCTTTCCCAGAAGAAGGAATTTAACTTGTTCGGTCCGCAGTACAAGCACTGTGAAGTGGTCATTTTCTACAGAAATAAGACATTTCTATAATGCATTTTAAATAGATGCAAATAGCACCTACAATTGACTGTGTGAAAATGTTGAAGGAAGAGACAAAAAGTACAATATCATATATTTAAAAGAAATGAATGTAATCTTTTGATACTCTTACAAGCAGCGAAAAAAATACTAAAATATTAATTCTAGAAGTCTTTTCTGAAAAATGGACAAAAAAATCTCAAGTTTGTAGAGAAAATGAATATATGCAAGATAGTAAGGGTAACAACAATACAATCCCTGAATGCCTCAAAATCTTCATGGTTTAAAAGGCATCCCAATTTTCTCCAAAGGTGGTGGCATCTATGCAGTCGCCCATGGCTAATTTTACACGGAATGCAAAGCGTTATTTAAATAGGATGGTGCATTAAACTTCAACTATTTCTGATGTAGCTCTCAAACTACAAACCCATCTTCCTTCTATTTTAATTTTAAAGTAAGTTAGCAAACACTTCCTTCTTAATCCCCAAAGACTATCTATACAGTGACACAAATGCACAAATTTATGACAGTAACATAAATGCTCCTCTGAAGTAATGTGCAACATTAAGTGAAATCGTTTCCTGGAAAGATATTATAGGTATCTATATTTTATTTGCCATCTTAAACATATCTGGGTCTTTATGACCTTATTTTTAAAATGTATTTCCTTTTTACATTTCCTGGTGCAAATGGACTGCATAAATAAGCAATGTGCTATGAGGCTTCAGACTAGCCGATAAACCCTTTCAATTTTCATGCCAGCTTCTTCTTTTGTAATTCAAATCTGGCTGAAAACTGGCAGCTCTGAAAACTGAAACAAGCACTGCCACAAATACCTTGTAATGCTATCGACCTTGTCTGCCCATGCAGTGAGAAAGGGGGATGCATATGTGTCTGCAGTCATCCAGATAACACAACTCATTTTTTTGGGGGGATAACAGAAGCTAGCCCCGGACTGTGCACCAAAAGCAGTCATTACCAGGCAAGCTGGAGAATAAGTCTCTTCAAAATACACAGCACATTTAAAAGCCATATACAGGGCTCAGCCACTGCTTTCATTACCAATTTTAATTTAGCTCCTTCAGTTTGCCAGCCAGATAAACTCTTTAGTGCTGTTTTTTAATCTATTTGCCACATTTTATGTTTAAGATTATAGTAATATGGGACAGGAGAAGGAATCACTTTTAGAGGAAATAAAGAAATAGATCCGCTTATCAGCGCCCATCAGAAAGTTCATTAATCAGCCAGGCTTTATGCCCCCTAAATTGAAAGGTTAAATAATCCTCTCAGGAATATTTCTCGGCACCACCGCCAATTGTCCGGAGAGAAGCTGCCATTCACAGCACTCTGGATCGGTGACAGGGTATTTTACCACTGTTTGGACCCCAAACAATGATGGACAAATGGCCTGGCTTACAAAGAAACCTTTTAGTACAAGGATGGAAAAAGGACCACAAGCTTTGAAGTGGGGTGGGGGAGGTGGGTGTGTGGGGCAGAGGCAGGGAAGGAGGAGGAGGAGGAGACTCATGCATGGGGACACATATGTTTTATTTGAATGTTTATTAGGAGACTTGCCAAACGTCGTTATATGCGCGCCCAGGCATACGCGCACAGAGAGTGCGCGCGCGGGCAGGCACTACACGCATGCACACTTGCCGCACTAAGTGTATGCATACTTACACATACATTTATACATTAATCTGAACACAAACATTTGCAAAGCCTGTAAAATCAGAAGATGAACAGAACTAAAGCATGGTTATATTTATTAGCTAATACACCGGGGAGCCCAACAAACCCCAAGGTTTTAATTTTTACTGTCATTCTAGATGATTTACAGCTTCCTTTCTCTCTCTCTTTAACCTTTATGTCGTCTACTAATCACCTTTCACCATCAGATGCAAAAGGAGGAAGTACCACATATGAAACAACTTTCTTAGGGGAGCATTCTTAAAAGATATTTACTTTGAGGTGATTTCTGATCACAGCTAAAATTGAAGTAAACACAGAAAAAATACAGTGCTTCTGGAGGATATGAGATGCCAAAGGAGTGGTGCATCAGTTTGTTAGAAGTGAGTTTTTGCTGGGGTACATTCTAAATAAACAATAATTCAAGCTTTTTTCTTTAAAATTCCTAGCATCTGGGCTTGAATCTGTATCATCCTTTACGGACAGCCAATTTTAGAGAAGCATTTTCCTTACACTACCAACATGTTAACTGTGCATGTTGATGTTTATCAATTTCCTCATAATTTTTTCATGTGTGCTCCATTTAAGGGCATCATATATATTCAGTAATACCATAATTATTTTTACCTAGCTTTATAATGAGTGACATTAATACAGAATATGTCCTTGAAGAAATGTCTCACAGCCTATATACAACCATTAACACACAAAAGCTTTTCCATGTCCTTCTTGCACACCGATTTTTTTAAATCGGTCTCAATTCCATAAAATTTTTACTTTAATATGAGTTGGGACTTTCTGAATAGTCTACAGCATCTGAAAATGGATCACAAGATTTAGATTTCTGCTTTCTCACATCACATAAATATGCCATTGATCAAAACTGTTTTCTCCAGACCAACTTTTGAGTATCTCAGTGCTATTATTTTCCCTCTCTTTCCCTTCTCACACCATCATCAGAAAAGCACAATTAATTTAACCAGGGTCTCATCTGCCGTCAAAATAAGTCAGACAGAAACTGGATAGCACGTGCAAATCTGGCACAATTAATGTTAAAGCAAAAGATATTTCAGGTTATCACATAGTCCACAGAAATCCTTCAGTGTTTGTGTATGCTTGTGCACAGGCACTCACCACTCCCTTTTTTAAGTGCCGAGCGAAGTTACAAATATACTTTAGAAACAGAATTAAATGCATAGTCAAGAAACAACAACATGAAATTACTTCTGTTAGCTACAAGATGAGCAGTTACTACAGGCAGAGAAACTGCACGTTTGAGGCGAGGGGGAAAATAAAAAAAGACAGAAAAAAAGACAAGCAGCTTTTGGACTTGACACCGGCTCTGAGAAACTTTGAACCCAAGCTGCGGCCGTCCATTTCTTGCAAATATATCACCTGGTCTATGTAAAAATAGCACCTCCTCCTGCAAGCGTTGCCCCCTTCTACTTGTGGAGAATCAAAGCCTCTGCCATGCCCCTGCCTGCGGTGCTTTCGTGCCACGCAGGGCATCATCGCTGCAGCACCGTGCGCGCTGCGGAGGCACCGAGGAGGGACCAGCGCAAGGGGCCTCGATGCAGATTGGGCTACAGGGTAAAATGCCTAACGAAGCAGCGAGTAAAAGTTTATCAACTCCTGGCAGAGGTGAGGAGACCAGCCAAGGCTGTGGTGTCATGGTCTGTTTCGATGTGAGGTGCTGCCAGCACCGGTGAAGTATGAGGGTGGCTGTTTGCGCCCATTTCAGAGTCATACTCGCGGCCACTGGGGTATGTTTGTCAAAAGTTAATTTAATCCAAATCTAACATTCAAAAATAAGTTAAAACTGAAGGCCTAACTTCACTCCCCTGAAGCTAAAAATTCTGAGGGATGCCTTCTTCTTTTGCCATATGTGGGTACGATAGCATATATGCATATATCATGCAAATCACCCACTGCTCTGAGACTTCTCCAGTACTGCAGTAAAATACTACCTACTTACGGCACATGGCTCTACGCTACCCATCACTTTATCCAGGTCTTTGGTTCCCTTTAATTCCCTTTATGCTTGATTTTTCAAAATTTGAAATAAAAATCAGGACAATTCTGTCACGGGGATAGTAACTTTTCTATTCATATGACAGGACCTAACAAGATGTGCTAATATTATTGACATGATAGACCCTCTCAGAATTAAATCAGTGAATACTTTTAGGGAATCCTAATCCGTAGATTATTAACATGATCAAGCATAACTTGAGAAAGTTACCGTCTAACCAGTGTGAGCTCCTGGCTGCTCCTAATACACACAGATCATTGACAAGATGAACTAGCAGGTCTGGCAGCAACATGGACAATCACATACGCTGCTGCCAGCGCAGAGCTCCATAGACTGCTGTTGCTAAATACCTGTGACGTTTCAAGATGAAAAGCATTTGTATGATAAAATGCAACAGTTTCAGTACTACTAAACCACCTAATTTACAAGCAGCTACTGAGTGGACGTTTGACAAGCAAAATACTGTTCCTAGTTAGGATATACATGCAAACAGTTCATGGAGATTTACACTCTACTGACATTTTACATTTTTTCCACTTTGCAACACAAAAATGCCCCAAAATACATTTTATGTTAACTACATGAAAGTGTGATTTTTGTATGTTTTACTATGTCTGACAGATCACAGATAATTTTTGGTTTCCTATGGAATTTTGAAACCGACTCCAAGTTCTAACAAAACTGAGAAAAAAACACCTTCATACCAAGTTCAGAGGAATAAGTTTCAGGAATATAGGAACTTTAATATGAATATTCATAAACAGAATTTACTGCAGAAAAAGGGCATAGAAATATTTAAATTTTTTTCCTCAAATGAAAGTCTGTTTTTAAAATGCGTTGGAAATCTCATTCTAACTTGAAAATTCTATTTTCCTTATTTAGATGGTTAATACTTGAAAAAGTAAAAATTATTTAAATGATCATATAGGTTCACGTTTTCAAACTATAGGAAAGAGAGGTGAAAATTTTTACCAAATTTGTAAGCATTAAAGAAAAGATCATCTTAATCCTTTCCCTTGAAAGAACTGCAGTTATGGATATGATGGGGAGACATTTCACCAATGAATCTTACCATCCTGTTTTCTGTTTAATTAACCACTTATCCAACAGTTTTGGCGTGTGTTGGGCAAAGGAAGAATGCAGATGGTAGTTTCTATGTTGAGAACAGAGCAATTCCTGCCCACAAGTTTGCGTGGGAGGGAGCAGCTCTCTCCAGTCTTTCTCCAGTCATGAGTGCATCTTGCCACCAGGATTGCTGGCACAGCATTTGAAAAATGTCACATACTGCACAAATAGCTTTCTGGGCATGCAGGGGTTAGCTAACAATAGATTTAAACATTCAAAATATTAAAATACATTAATTTCCATCCCCTTTTAATTTCCATCCCCTGCTCTTCTCCTTTTCCCATTTAAAGGCAGGCCTAAAAGGTATTGCTTTTGCAGAAAACGGAGAGTTCCTTAAATAACAATAGCGTGCATACTGAAGTCAGGGATTCTCTGAAAGATGCCACTTCTCAAAGACAAACACTTCAAGGAGGTTATTTGGAACCCCAAAATCAGAGAAATGTAAATTACTTGGTTCAGACAGTCAAGGTTTCTAATTCTCCCCAGTCCCAGACTGCTTCCAGAAATATATCAAAATGCAATTTCTGGTCAAGATGTAATCAGACTTTAACCCTCAATTTAAAAGCACCTTTTATTTTATTTTCTGGGGAGACAGATGGGGAAGAGCATGAGACAGATAGACGTTAAGATAAAGCAGGCAAGCTTTCTACCATGGTTACATGAGTAAGGTAAGTGGCAGCTGATGACTGTGCTATTGGAAGGTTACACAGCCCACCCAAAATGGCCTTAGGTCTGTGCAGGAGTCTGCAGGTTTCTGGTCCAGCCTGGCCAAGAGCCAGATGCTGACCTGGGGTAATGACCACAACCCCGGGATGTAAAAGCAGACATCAGCTAGGGACCTGTCCTCTGCAGTAAAGAGGTGCCAAGACACTGTCACTTTTTCCCAGGAAAGAAAGTGCAAGTGCAAAGACGTGTTGGCATTTTACAGATAACCAGCTTGAACTTTCTATTTCAACTTAACTGACACACAAAAATCCCTAATTATTTGGTAATCATAACTGGCCAGCGGTATTAGTTAAAACCCAACATCTTCATCAAAAGGCAAACTCTAAACAGTATTTTTTCTAGATGTTACATATTTATATAAAGTTATTGAAGCTGCTACTTTTTCCTGTAATATTTTAAATACAGTTTTCAAGTAAAAATTGGGAAAGAACTCGATCTAGCATGCTTTTGTACTGAAAGCTATAGTACATGCTTCGTACTCAAAAATTTACGCTTTTTTCAGGACCTGAAATTCTCTTTGTTTTCTGTAAAAAAAAACTAGCAGAAAGAATACTGCCTTTTGTGAAATACAGTTTCTTTGCAATAGAAAAAGATTTTGGGGTTAAGTTTCTGATAGCCTCAAAAATATCTGAAACTTGAAAGAGAACGGTAACACGGCACAAATTATAACTAGTAGTGGAAAATAAACACAATGTAAAATAGAATCCAAGAGACCCTCTAGACAGCGTATCAAACCACCTCTAATGTACCTATTTTCACCAGAACAACTGTGCAGGGCAGGCAGACATTTCAGAAGCATCTCTGTCATAGAACAGCACTTGCAAAAGCGGTTAGGCTCAGGCTTGAACAATGCAAGAAGATAATTTAAAAATAAAGTACCTGCCAATTGTTGTCCAAGATCTGCCCTACCTCTTCCCCTGGCTAAAGAGGGTAGCATGCATTTTCAGAGAATATGAAATGTTCACGAACCCAAGCACCAAAAGGCACCTTTACCTCAAGGACAAGCGTGGGGACACCGTCACACTCTAGGTGTTCATGTTTCCCCACAATCCACAGAAGGCAAAGTCATCCTTACCCTAAATTCATATCCCTGGGAATTTTGTGTTGTCTTCCCTGTGAAATATCCTGTCAAATGGCTACTGAAGTGCCGACACACAAGGGCCCGCTCTGTGATTCCAAAATACGAAAAAAATACACTGTCTACTGCATAAACAAAGTGGTATTTTTACTAGAATTAATAGAAATAACCTTAAAACACCTGGAGAGGAACTGGTCAAGGGCTGAAATATTTAACAGAAACGTGATGATCTCGTGGTCTGCAGCCTTGCATCGTGCAAAGACCAGAGGAGCTGACACTGCAGCCATGTTCACAGCCACTGCAGCAGCCCCATCCCTGCACACAGGGAAGTCAGGCTTAATCTCCTCCTAAAAATACTTCTAAACCCATCCTTTCCCTCACCACACAAAACCCACAAAGCTCTGGAAACCACAAATGCTCTCTCTCTGAAGCTTAAATATTTTTTTTGCCAGAGTCATATTTTAAATTTTCTCTTTCTGAAAGTCACATTTTAAAGGATACAAATTGACTTTAAGCAACACTGCTTACATTTTCATTTCAGGAAAAAAGTGGCAGGCCATGAGGAATTTTAATAATGCACACAAAGAAATCCGACCGCAAAATTTAAACACAAAAGATGCATTGTCCCTTCATGTCTTTTACGCACAGAGGCCAAAACAGCCAATTCCTGGTTCACCTTCTTTTATGTAAGTGGATTTAAAGTAAGATTAACAAACTGTCAAAAAGCATGTTAAATGATAGCCTCTGCTAGTTAAAAATTCTGATGGTTCTAAAACTCTGTTGGTGGCCATCTTGGCCTAGGAGCTTTAATATAAATGAGACTGGTGAAGGCAGGGGATGGGGGAAGGAGTCCTTATGGCCAGAGCAGTACAGGGGGAGGAAGAGGTTATTAAAAACGAGCAGTCCCTACAGAAAGAAATCTGAGCAGAATTTGTGTTTTAACATATGCATCTACACCGAGAAACACATCAGAAAAAGAAAAATTTTGCTCTGCCCATTTTAGGGATGGAATTTCATTACTCTGCAGATATTTTCTGAAGAAGATACTAATACTTGCAATGTTAATTCCTATCTGATTATTGCATCCACATCTTGCTCCTGAGCAGGACTGGCTATGTTCATTTCTGTACACCACGAGTCCCTCTGAACAATGAAGCAGTGCAGCATACATAGGGAGATCTACACAGCCAGCACGTATCCCATTTTATATTGCAATACTGAGATGGCCATTTGCACGTCTTCTGGGTACCCCCACCAGCACCACCGTGCAGAAGGGGTTTGCGTTACGCTTCAGGTGGACTCACATGGAAGAAGTGCAGCTTCGCGCCCGAAGCAAAACATGGGTCACTATGTGCTGAAAATAAATTTCCTCTTTTTTCTCCAGTGATGTCATCTGTTGGGTGGAAATGCGACCACTCACAGCAGCGCAATATCCACCCTCAGTTTCACTGGGTCACTCCAGCAGCAAAGCCCCAGGACGACCTACGGGACAGGAGCGGGTCTGGACCCGAGGTCCCATCCGCCGGTTCGGGTGCAGAATGCAAACAGCCTCCTTCCATGGCACGGTGCCCCCACAAAAGGCCGGCTCCAACCCTGCCACCCACCCGAAGCCCCGAGCTGTTAACATTTATGGCAGTTCCCATGCTTGGGGAGAAGAGCTGTCCCCCGCAGAATGCACCACCGCGGACCCCACACCGCACCTCTGAGCCTGGGGCGCAGTGGAATTGTTCTTCTCCTCCAGCGCGCGGACCTACTTAGAATGGGAACTGCCACTGGACACGCAGTTAGGCAGTTGGGCAGCAGATCAAGCTCAGAGGGACGCTATTGTATTTTCTTAAGAATAAAATGCAAACCCGAACCAAACGAATGAAAATTATAGGGTGCCTTAACCTCACAATTTTTTTCCACTGACTTCCCTTTTTTTTTAAATAGAGGGCTATAAACTGGCCTCCACTTAAGTGCAAAATATTTAATAAACGTCTCTACCTTTATAGCTGGAATCCAAAATGACAAGAGAAAGGGAATGAAAAAGAGCCAAGCATTCTGAGGATGAAAAAGCACTGCTATGAACACCCCCGATATCCTTAAGATGAAAAGGGGATGTGATGGCATGTCCTTTGGAACATAGACCATATTTCTCTAGGTTTGTGGAACCTCTGGCATTTAGAAAGACAAAGTTGTAAGCTAAGCTTCCTAATAATCTACGACAAAGAGCTTTACAAGACCTTCAAATGCCTCGTCTGTGAAAAAATCACACATATTATTTGGACTGCAGTAAGCTATGATCAAAACTGTCTATCTTGGATCTGCCAATGAAGTCCTTGTGTTATTATTTGAATTGATAATAATAACCTCTTTGATAAACATAAGCGGGTATCAAACCCGACCTATTTATTGCAAATAGATACCTATATGAAGAAAAAGTTAAAATATGTTTTGACAAACGTAATTTCCCTTTTCTGATATAGGAGAAATACACAGAGAGCAGGCACAATGAAAATGATTTGTAAAAGTTTTAAATCACCATCTTAAAGAGGTTATTAAATATTATTTTAAATCACAGTGGGAATTGGATTGTTCTGCTGACTTTGATTGGTTTTTTTTCAGAATAATTTTAGTTAACAGAGTTGAAAGAACAAGTTTAAAGAAACTAACTTCATCCACTTATAAAGCTTTGATTATCATAGAGCCCTTAAATTTAAGCTTCATTGAATACAATATGATAATCTTTTTTCTATCAAAAGCCAAATTAAAATATTCTGCTTATAATCCTTTTTGCCATTTCAACTGCTCATAAGATTTCTTGCACTGGCAGTCGATTTTGGTTGGAATAAGACATTTCTGCCCATACAACAAATTATTTGTAATGTGCCAAAATTTGTCACCACAGCTAATGTAAACAAAAACCTACCACCATCCATAACAGCCGAATGGATTTATTATTTAGTCATTGTTCTAGTCAATCCACATTTCTGTGCAGGGGCTTCAAGAAGTCAATAGATGGCAGTCCATCTCTTAGGAAAGAGCCAGATAATGAATAAAATCACCAAACGCTTCACAAAAGAGAAAGGTGGAAGGCTGTGTGGTTTTTCACAAGCATTCACAGTAATTAACTAAGAATACGTTATATAATGCAAAACATTTAGACAAACTTTGTAATGGCTGTCTGGAAGCAACGTTATAAAAATGGTCTTTTATTACAAACCTGAATGCCTTGTTTTATTTGCGCTTATATGTACCTGCAAGTGTGACACTCATGATCAATTTACCAAAATCAATTTAAATGTAGTGGTTGTATCCATGGCTAAAGCACAGGAAAAACTCACTGTAGCCTTAGTCTGTTTGTGAATAATCAGGCAGCCTCTGCAGCACAGCACGAACCACAACAGTACTTTTTTTTTAAACTTCTATTATTTTTCTTTAAATTATTATCCTGTTTGTACAGAAATATTTCTTCTAAACTAGGAAAATTATAAACTAATTTCTATAGTGAAATACTACTATGCTGATATGAGAGTAAAAGATCTCGAATTTTTAGTTGCAATTCTATAAATACATACATAATATACATTATTCTAACAGAAGTTTTGATTCTTGTGAGAACTCTGTTTACTTCTGTTCTGCTTTGGGTGCAGAAGAGAACATTTATCACACATTTAAACAATTCAGATAATGCAGTTTCTTGAGGTATAACTTATTTTAAATATCAAGTATGTCTTTCACCACACAAATTTTTAAATTCCACGCTTAATCTGACTACTAATATAAATTTGAGTCAAAGTGAGTCTTCCCATGCAAAAAATGGAGACGTGCAAAGCATTTCCCACATACCAGAAATGTGCATTATTTGCAGATAATTTGCAGTTCACTGCAAAGTAAAAAATTAATTATCAGTAGCTAGGGTCTCACTTAATGTCAAGTTATCTTTGCGTGCCCATATTTGATCACATTTCAAAATGGCCCTAAAATGCACTAAGAAGTTCCAAATGGGTACTTTTAATAATACACTTGTATTCTTAACTACTACATTTTCTAACAAGAGCTTGTTTTGACAAATGTTGTTAGCTTTATACTAAGTAAAGTGTAAACTCTGAACTCTTTCTACAAAATTCACAGGTAAAATTTTCTACCTCAGACACCTCAAATTCTGCCCTAGTAACCGCTTAGTCAGGTTTAAGCTCCTCCACATTTTTTTACAAAAATAACTATTTTCTAAGTGTTGATTGCAATTCACTTTTTGAGGAATTTTCAATGGCAAGCAAGACTAAAATTAAATTAAATCTTATACCACAGTAAAAACCAGAACCCAACATATTAGTGTATCTAATATAGCCACCTCATTATTAGATTCCAAATACAATAAGCATTTCAAAATAGTTTTTACAGGCACCCTTAGGAATTATAATGAAAGACAGTATTTACCTTTTTCCTTCATGCAATTTTAAAAAAGCAAACAAAAATACTCAGTGAATGCACCTTTTGCTCATAATGGGTTTTTTTAAAAGTCTATACCAATTCTGTTTAAAAGTAAATGCTCAGAAAGGGTGGAGTATTTCCAAAGCAGATTTTTGTTTTAAAATCATTATGCAGAAAATACAAGCAAGAGATTTTAAGCACAGATTTCTCCTACTCATTGAATTTAGAAGCAAAAACAGAAAAAGGAGCATTCCACTACCATGAAGAGGTGGAGGCAACAAATTATAAAGCACATCCCATTTATTGCTCAAAGAAAAAGCCCACACCAAAGACTTGTAAAGAAAAGTAGTGGACAAACTTTTCTACTTTGTTTTGAACGGACATCAGTGATTAATTATCTGTAACAGCTAAATACATATGAGGTTGATCTGGATAGCAATGACAGCAAAGATTCAGATGAACAGCAAAAATCCTAATCTTTAAAGGTGTTTTTATGTATAATAATTTTATAAATGAATATATTCAAGATTTGTGATACCAACCCATTGAATATTGTCTTAATCATTTAAATATTGTTCCAAGTTTCAATACTAGACAAATTTATACACATTCTGTTTTATTTTTATCTCTATTTTACACGAGGAAAAACTTTTTAAGTAATACACTGGTACAGTTCACAAAGTTTTATTTTCTTGTTTCAATGACTAAAGATCAACTAATGCAGGCCAAAGGGGAAGTTATAGCTATACCCTTACCAATTAGAAATTATCTGCAAAAGTTTATAAAGTGTATTTGCTCAAATTAACATTTCCACTCTAGCCGAGATTTATTTTACTCATTTAAAAAGAAAGCTTTGTCACACACAGTGATTAATTGCCAGCATCTGGGATATCTGAGATGGGATTATTGCTTCTGCTATGCATCTCAACTTAATATTTAACCCTCTTTATATGTGTAAATGTAGTCACTGAGAGAGTGCTGCAAAGCACTCACTTAATGATTACAGTATTAAAATGAAATCGTAAGTTCTAAAGATGTTTAAAAAATAGTGACAGTGTTTCATTGCATTCTTCAGTTCAAAAACTCTTCAGATGTTTATTATCTTCTCACAGAAGATGCTTGTCTATATTTTATGGTCAGCAGTTCACAGAAGAGTAAATAGATTGGGTGTAGAAGAAAATAAAAAAGGTGTTTCTACTTACTGTTAGGTGATACTGCCTCCATATTTCTGGGCAAGCCTGGAAAATAAAAATATTGATCAGCTAGGAGCATGAAACAAGGTGCTTTACAGCCTGTTGGTTTTGGCATAACACAGTATCCACCGGTGTCGGTCACAGGAAAATAAGAAGCTTAACTGAAAGGGTCTGCATTTCAGCTTCAAAAACCTGGCTAGACAGTTTAATTGAATTTTACACTGGTTTAACACACTCCCTGCCATTGTCAGAAAGCCAGTAACAGTTTTCTCTCTCCCCTTCTTCTCTGAAGGTTAGAAGTTTGGGAGAGTAACGTGCTCTTAACTGCAATAAGTATTAACACTGCAAAACAAACAGAAATTAATTTAAATTCTGCGTTTTCTGACATTTTAAATTTACATAATGTTTTGGAAATTAAATCACAAGGTACTTTCCTTTCATGTAGGAATAGAAATATTTTAGTATTTTTGTACATATCTCTATCCTAATCAAAATCTAATTGTTACATGTAATAATCCTCAGTAGCCTAATGTCAGATGAGTAGTAAACAAGAAGCATAACAGATTGCTTTAATGTTTCTATTTTTACAATGGCTTCCTTGATTTTTTTTTTTTTACATTTTTTTTTAAACTCGCCAGACTCGCACAAAAACTTGTAAGTGCAGCCCTTTGTAAAAAATTCTGCAGAGCAGATTTTTGAATCACTGCAATAACACAATAGACCTGAGGAATACATATGAGACAGGAAAGACGAAAATGTGGATCTTTTTTAAACAAAATCAGAATGTGTTAATGATCAATGAGACAGAGGTTACTTTCTCAAGGGTTCTCAATATTTTTACAAAATTTACAGTATTTCTGTCTCCTGCTATGACCCCCAAGCCATGAACAGACACAGAAATAGTGGTACTTTGTCTGTTAGCCATTTTAGTGTTTAAGAGAGTGTGCACACAGTTACTTCAACGGAGGTCTTTCACTTTTGTTTAAAACATGTAACCTTTTATTAAAATAGCTCCTTAATCATTTGAACAATTAGCAAGTTGGTTTGCCAATCTCAATTTTCAGTATTTTAAGAAGAAATATTAGTTATTCTGTGGCTTCTACATAATATGCTGTAGCTCCAATTTCAAACATTGAAGCCTCATGACTACTTGCAAATGAGTACTATTAACATTTCTTTAGATTTTGAATAAATTTTTCGCTCATGCCTAAATTCTTGCCTTCTTTTATTCTGACAGAGCATGTTAATGAAAAAACCCACACCCAACAACCAATATTAGCAACTGAATCTCTCAAAAAATAATCCAAGTTTTTGACAGTCACCCTATGGCATATACAGTCTGTTTTTCCCGGATGTGATGGAAATGATTTTATTTATTATTCATTCTGTTAGTAACACAATTTTCTGGAGAAAAATCTACAATCTGTTCTGTGTAATGGTTCAACATTTCTCCACTTACTCAAATACTGCATGTAAATATTTGAGTTTTATATTAATATTTCTATAAAGAAAATGTGTGAAGTGCAACACATTTCTAACAGAGGAACAGACTACAACATTTGACAGTTTGAACACACTCAAGCTGTCTTCTGAGTGCAAACAAAAGGATTTTCCTCCTTCGCTAACTTACACAGGATTGGGAGTCACGATATATAAAGGCTCTCTAGTGTATAAAAATATTCTATCAAAGACCTTGCCTTCTCTCTCAAACCTGTAAAAGGCTTCAACTGTACATGAGACTTTTGCTGGTTTAGCACAGGGGTAGCAGGCAGTTATTTATACATTAGTTCTGGATAGTTTTCGATTACCACAGTGTCCCCAGACTAATATGGTTGAAAAATCGCAATCAATGAGTTGTCACATACTGGCAAAATGCCACTCTGTGATATGACCTTTACTCACACAGCAGCTATTTAATAATAAAAAAAAATAAATTACTTTATTTTTGAATAATAGTTTGGTTGGTGGTTTGTTTTTTTTTTTTTGCTCTGGACACAAAGACATCACTTACAGCGAGAATCTGTAACTCAGAGTAGGAAACTACAGTTGGCACAGCTCTTACCAAAACACTGGAAGAGGCACAGTCCCAACATCTCAGCAGTGCTATCAAGAGGTAGGTTTTATCATCACTGTCTTTAAGGATGTTTTAAGGCTGTGGGAAAACTTAAGGGAGGTAGGAAGAAGGGGGTAAGGGAAAATTGGCCAAGCATATTTCTTCATTCAGATGGTGATTCGGTGTAATACTTTTCATCATCACAATGATCACTTACGAACTTCAGAAGTTGAATACAATAGTTGAAAACAGATGCCTGGCTAAACAACAGCTTTTTAGAAACGATGCTTTTAACTAGGAGTCGTATTACCTTGCATCAGCTCGGAGTTATTGTCTGTATCTTCTATCACAGAATGACAAAAAGTATAATTAACAATTACTACCGAATACTGGCTTCTCAAATGAAGCAAAGAGGTTTGCTACAGAAGAGAGCATAACCAAATACAACAACCGCCGAACCTGTGATTTTTCTTATTTATTTAAAAGTACTTAACCATGAATGGCCCTCATTTAAAGAAAAGCCCTTGTGGTATACAAGTACGATGGCAGTGTGATGAACTACGTTAAAATAAAATTGCATTTATTTCCTGCCCCAGTGGTCTGACCTTACTAGCATTTAGATGTACCAGCACAAAAGGTGCCTACTCTTAAAAGCAGTGCCACTGTGACACAGCTGCAGAAAGCGCAGGCGAGGTGTGCTTCCCCACACCTCTCGCTACGTCCGCGTGCCTTTTGCCGCACGAGTGCCGGGCAATTAATTTTCCCAAATTCGTGCCGTTTCTGCTGTGGCCCGCATTCGGTTAATTTGGAAGGGCGATTATTCATATCCGAGCCTGATCCGGCTAAGGTTGCCCCACCAGATGAATCAAGGCCGTATACTGCGCATTTTGACCCGTATTGAATTTTATCAGGTGCTAATTATTGTTTTACCAGAACAACGGCTTAATGCATCTGTTGTTTAATTCCCACTTCCCTATTCTCAAACGTGAACATCAAAGAAAATAAAACACTCAATCTCAAACAGCCCCTGACAGCAGACCAGGACTCGAGTGCTCAATAGACAAGGCCCTTGCCACCAGTTCTCATATTTCCACAACAATGAGCAAACACAAAAACAGCACTAAGCGGCCTTTCCTCCTTTCCGCTCCCCTTGGCCGGTCGTCTGCCTTGCGCCGAGAGGGCCCTCGACGGCAGCCCTGCTGGGAGCGCGGCGCGGGGGAGAGGATTAGCCTCGCTAACATGCGAGCATTTGCAAAAGGGAAGGAAAAAACCCCGCTACTGTATTTGGCGTATGAATAACCAAAATGCACGCGCTGACAGGAGACCGGGACGGGCCTGCGGCTCCCCGGGAGAAAATGTAGCTGTGATGAGTGACAGGGCTTTCAGGAAATATGTTCACAATCACAGACAGTGAAGGCCATGACCTAGATCGTTTAAGAGCTTGTCTTGTCAAATTATCAAAAGCTTCTTCCTCTCTGAATAAAGAGTGACATAAGTGAGTGTCAGAAAGCTGCAGGCTGACAAGCCAAGCATACAATAACAGCATGCACGTCACATACTTGCCGAACACCGCCACGGCTAGCGGCAAATCTTAATGAGAGCGCGGCTGGCCCAGGAGACTTGGGTCCCTGCTGGCACAGCTACTCATCTCGCAAAAATCCTTCAGCTCCAAGTCAGTTATGGTCTGACACGACGACTACAATTACTAAACACAACTTTTTAACAGAATCCTCTGGTGCTTTGTCAAAGCGGCGGCTGCTAGGAGCTGCCCCGCCGCAAGCCACCACAATAAAACAAAAGATTTGCCAAAACACACACTTTTCATCACCTCCGCATGGGAACTGCTGCAGGAAAACACACAATGCTTCCCTTCAAAACCACTCCTGCACGAGCAGATGTCGAGACCTCTCCCCGTGCCACCACCGCAGACGGCCGCTGCCACCGGCGCGGAGCAGGCCGAGCTGGTTAACCGCCGGCGTCGACCGGGCTCCCGGTAACGTTTTACTTACACTTACCATTAGGCGGATAGTGACTCGCTGCAGGTGTGAAAAACGGGGGAACGCCGCTGGGGAATGAGGGAAGGAGGGGGAAATCCCTCGCTTTCTGCCAAGGTGCCCAGGCGGGGGCCCACGGCACAAGGGTCGGCCGCCGGGCCACCAGCCAGCCCCCCCGGACTTGCCCCCGTGCCCCCAGCCACATCCCCGCCGGCAAGAGGCGGCCACGTCCCCCGTGGCAAGCACCAGCGCGGGTTCCGAAAACGACAGAAGGCAGAAGAAAATCTTCCGGGAGAGAAGAGGCCGGCGGTGGTTTACACGGCCAGAAAAGGTGTCAGGACACACGGAGAAGATGCGGGCTGAGGTAGCCAGCTGGTTCCCGGGAAGGAGCACCGCTCACAGGACGTATGGGGTGTGCAGACATGCACGTTGCTTTTACACGAAGGCGGCCGGCAGGCACGGCGAGGCTGGAGAGCGCCGGGAACCTGGGCACTGCTGGCTGCCGGCTCCCGGATGAGCTCGGACAGCTCACCAAGCATGCCGTTTTTCCCTAAGTATACAAGGAGACACTGCCCTGCCTGCCACGTTTGCCTCCTCCCCGCCACATCGCCCCATTTACGAAGTCCTTTTCCCATCCTCGCAGCTGGCAGGTGAGACTGTAGACCACAAGCCTCATGACATCCACCCAACTGCCACCGGACCTGCAAAACACAGGACGTTCACAGCATGGGGTTTTCAGCGTATACACATACAAGCATAAGTGTATATATATATACGTACACACACATGCATATACAGACACACCTGTATAAGTGCACACAATGTCCGATGTGCTCTTTCCCAGGGGGAGCAGCATACGGCCAAAAAGAGCTGCACTTGAAACTTTTGAACAGCTCTACTACCTGCTCCCCTGATGATCTTCCTGAGGAGAGCGCACGAGGTTGAGCTACTTCCAACACAACTCCGTCTAAGATGACTCCATACGTTCTCAGGGCTGTCTCAGGGAAAGAGACTGACCTGACAGATAATAAATGTACTACCCTGAAAATGTTTTAAATAACTTTGAACATTTTCAAACCAAACTAGGCAAAGCACCTTGAGCTGCCTCATGTTCACTTCTGGACAAAAATGTAACTGTGGACAGTCACTCTGAAACAGACTGTGCACGGAAGCTTGTTCTGCATTCTTTGTGTCACAGGAAAAGACAGTGAACTTTCTGAGAAAGACAAATTTAAACTTTTTTGGAGCATTCAAAGTACTTGGTAACATCTCAAAAAAATTAGGGAATATATTAGTCTTTTCCCCAACACGGTATTAAGATCTGTTCTATGAAGGCTGCAGTAGCATTTTCAGAGTATTTTGGAGAACTCTGGGGAACACTGGACTAATTTAGCCCCAGGCGCAGAGCAAAACCCTGTGCTCTGCCTCCAGCTCCTACAGACAGCAGAAACATCCCAACAGGCAGACTGATACAGAACAGTTGCAGTAACTGGGCTTGGTGAAACACTTTCAGGTTTTTGATAAAATGCCCCATGCAGGACTCATAAATTCTTTACAGAAAGTAATTAGCAGAGGCACAGACACATGGACCTGTTATGATCAGCTTACATAGCCTGAAAACAGAAATGACTATACTACATCAGACCACCCGCCCATGGTCTCTAACTGTGGCCTTAAGCCAATGCCTCATGGAGCTAAAAAACGGAGCAAGCACGCACACTTTCCATAACGCTCTTCCACACCCAACTGTTTTAAGCTCAATGACTGCACAAGCTGAACAAAGTTTCTATGTGTTCAATAACCTTCCATGGTTTTCTCTTCCATGAACTGCTCCGGTCTCCTCTGGAACCTGTTTTGGGTTTGTGTGGTGGGGTTTTGGCAGCCGGGGAGGGGGCTGCAGGGGTGGCTCCTGTGAGAAGCTGCTAGAAGCTTCCCTGGCTCCAAGTTGGACCCACCTCTGGCCAAGGCCAACCCAACCAGTGATGGTGGCAGCACCTCTGGGATAACATATTTAAGAAGGGGAACCTGCAGCGGAGGAGGAGACTGGAATGTGAGAGGAACCCCTCTGCAGATACCGAGGGCAGTGAAGAAGGAGGGGGAGGAGGAGTGGGGAAGGAGGGGATGCCCCCGCAGCCCGTGGTGAGGCGGCAGGCTGTCCACCCCCAGCCCATGGAGGGGAGCGGGGGAGCAGATGCCCACCTGCAGCCCGGGGAGGACCCCACGCCGGAGCAGGGGGATGCCCCCCAAGATGGCTGGGACTCCATGGGAAAGCCTGTGATGGAGCAGTCTGTTCCTGAAGGACTGCAGCCTGTGGGGAGGACCCATGCCGGAGAAGTTTGTGAAGGACTGCCTCCCATGGGAGAGACCCCACGCTGGAGCAGGGGAAGAGTGAGGAGTCCTCCCCCTGAGGAGGAAGGAGCGGCAGAGACAATGTGTGATGAACAACTGCAACTCCCATTCCCCGTCTCCCTGTGCCGCTGGGGGGAGGAGGTGGAGAAAATTGGGAGTGGAGTTGAGCTGGGAAGGAAGGAGAGGTGGGGGGAAGGTGTTTTAAGATTTGGTTTTACTTCTTATTATCCTTGGTTTGATTTGATTGGTAGCAAGTTAAATTGATTTTATTTTTTTCCCCAAGTTGAGTCTACCTTTTGGCCATGACCATAAGTGGTGAGTGATCCCTCCCTGTCCTTCTCTTGACCCACGAGTGTTTCCTTATATTTTCTCCTCCTCATCCCACTGCAACTGGGGCGGGAGGAGTAAGCAAGCGGCTTCATGGTGCTTTGTTACCGGCTGGGCTTAAACCATGACAAACCAGAGGAGACTTTCTGCATCTACTGCATCCTTCGGTAAGGAGTCTCACAGGTCTGCTACCAATTGCACAGAGAGTCAACTCCTTCTGTCTCTTCTGAACCTAGCTCCTACTGCCTTCATCAGATGTCCCCCAATTCTTGTACTGGAAGAAATGATGAACAATTGATCCCTAACCACTGTCTCCCACCATGGATTACTTTGAAGCTCTTTACAGATCCTTCTCTCTGTAACCTCTCTTCCAGGCTGAAGAGTTGTAGCTGTGCTGAAGGATGCAGAAGAGAGGGACCAAAGTTGCATCAAGGTGTCCATTGCTTTTCTGGTGATTCCAAATATTTCACCAACTTTTTTTCACAGCTTGTGAACACTGAACTGATTTTGGGGGGGGGATTGTATCTTGTAACTCTAAAATTTGAGTCCTGAATAGTAATGCTCAGAGCCCATCATTATACATGCAAAGATGGGATTATTTTTCCCCAGGCATTTTACTTTACATTTACTGCAACTCAAGTTCATCCTCCATTTTACTGTGCTCTCCCTCCATTTCTTACAGTCCTTGGGCAGCTCCTCACAGATGGCTCACAGCACTGACACTCTAAATTTAAATTCAGTCTTCTCAGCAAATCTTGTCACCCTATTGTTCACCCTTTTCCATGTCACACTAGCATATCCTACCTTTATCCTCTTATTCCATGCCTGTTTAGTTTCCTTAAAAGCTTTTGGTCAGGAACTTTGTCAAACACCTTTTGGAAATTGTAGACTATGTCAACTGGATCATGTTTACACACATGCTTGTCGACCTTCTCCTCTGAAGGACTCCAGAGATTTCTGAGAAGTGGGATTTCCTTTACAAAAGCAATCTTGATTCTCCCCACACATATCATATTCACACATCTATTCCAACATGCCCCTGCTATTGCAGTTTCTGGTAGTTGGCTTGGTGTACACATCAGGCTGGCAGACCTGGTTACGCAGATCTCCCTGGGACCCATTTTAAAAATTGTCATTTTATTGGTAACTCAGTTACCCATCAGGCACAAAGCAAAAGGTTACCCACTGCCATCACTAATCTGGCTATTTCACCTTCCAGTTCCTCTACAGCTTTTGGGTAATCATTATCCAGTTCTGGTAATGGGTTAGTATTCATAGGTTAGTAGCAACCCTAACATTCTCTTCAATTTCAGAGAGATTCTCTGATGAATCCCTCCACAAAGTAAGGTTTTGGTGTGGGAATGTCCCTGGTTTCTTCCACTATGAATACTAGATGCCAAAAAAATATTTTTAGGTTGTTAGCAACAGTATTATCTTGGCTGAGTGTTCCTTTCATGTCTTGATCGTCTGTTGGCCTTACAGGCTTCTTGCTCTAATGTGAAGAAAGATTTACTGTTGGTTTTGACTCCTTTGCAAAGGGCCCCTTAAACTCTTTTTTAGCCTTAATTTTGCACTTTCACATTTAATCTGCCAGAGTTTGCAATCCTTTCTGTTTTCTTCATTTGCATGCACACATCAGGTTTTCAAAGGATACCTTTTTGCTTTTTGTAACCTCTCTGACCCTGCTGCATAGCCTCACAACCTTCCTTTTGCACTCTGCAGTTCTGCCATGCCATCTTTCTTTCCAAGGACGGGCAGATGAGACCCTACTCTTACACTCCAGCATTCACTGCACAGGTAGCTTCATGCCTGTCATGCAGAACTGCAAGAGATCTGCCTGAAAGTTTCAAAGACAAACCTTTCTGATTTAAAGTGAACCTAAATGAGCAGAAAAAATACATGCTGTGATGTTCCTCATAATCTACACAACTTAGGTAGGATTTAAATTTTGGGATGATAGAAGACTTGTAATTCTTTACAGAAAAGAAAATTACTTTATGAGAACTGGCTTCATAAAATGGGTAAAATAGAAAAGGTGGCAAGAGATGCAAAGAAAAGATACTTAAGACTACATTTCTGTCTAACTGCTTACCAGAAAGGGAGTGCAGAAATATGCTGTTCATGTTCTTTAAAGTAATGGTACTGTGTACACATTGACTATAAGAAAAAGTACAGCTAGAAGAGGAAGACCAAATTTAAATTTCTAACGTGCAAATACCAAAAGAAATAGTAAACTCCCAAATGTGCTGGGCATCATTTGCATACCCCACATATCATTGCCTACGGTGAGCCTGTAACAAACTCTCAGTCTTCTTTCCCTAACTCCTTGTGTTTGGTGCGGCACCAGGCCATCTTCAGCACAAGCAGGATGGAGACACGAACAATCCAATACATAGCCCCTCTCCCCCCGCCTGGAAATGACACTCAGAAAGCACACGGAGGGAAGTCTTTCATGTCTGATTGTTAAGCTACAGAGTTAAACCTCCCACTGAAACTCAATTATTCCATGATTCTGCGATATGGGGATTGAATATAATCATAGAGGTTACGGTACATAAGCTTTACCAGGTAGAAGAGTTATTCAGATAAACTTCTGTATTCAGTGGAAGGGAGGAGAAAGCCTTCTCAAGACCTCTCTCATTCTTTGACCAAATAGAAGAAATAAAGGTAGGGAGGAGACATTTAGAAAGAGATTCAAATATTTCTGAATTTAAAAAACCCCCAATGTTTAGGGTAATTGAACAGGTGTATCTGGAACACAAACATTTAAGCCATATCTTTAGATAGAAAACGAAGTAGGAATGTATGATGATGTTATCACAGCTTGCCTTTTGTCCTCACCTTTTGGAGTTTAATTTGAGGAAAAAAATAGCATGAAAGGTTAATTCCTATGTACAGGACTGAATTTCTGGGACATGTAAAACCATAATAATATTATACAAGGTTAAAAAAAGATAAAAATATCTTTAGTTGCACTTTTATTTTCATCTGTGTTTTATTTTAGTAGATCATCTCAAACTCAAAGGCCTTCAAACTACTTCTATCTTTCTCTTCAGTCCTTACAGCATAACCGCTGCTACTACTGAAAAGCCACAGGGAAATTAAAGAAAGGTCACAGCAAGTCTTCTACCTGTATTTATGAAATATGAGGACAAATCTTCATGTTACAGTCATACATGAACCTCCTATTAAACTGAAGTGTTCTACTGCAAAGTCATTACCTTCCTCTAGTTTATGTTTTTAAAATTCGATTCAGCACTATCTACATATCTATATGAGAGGTACACAGATCTAAAGACTATCTGGGAAGGGCTTTGTACACACACACAAAAGCACATGAATACAAGACCTTTCCAAGTGTAGTTTTCTAGTATCACTTAATCTCATAAAGTGATAACATCATTGCAATATACTTTTGCCTGGTTGTAATCCCACAGATATTTAATCTTAAATATAGCTATTAACCTTGAAAATTTTGCTTGTTTTGACAATCTCTTTTATTCTTCTACCAAACTTCCAACTGATATAGCATTTAATACTTTCTTAAGAATATTAAAGAATGTTTTTGTGTAAGAGTCTCCTTCAGAGGTGGAACATTCTTGTCAAAATAGTTCATCCTGCACTGAAACTTGATATTAAATTATTCATCCAGGAAGCAAAAATTTAAAAACCAGTGGTGTCTAGCTTTGAGGTACACCATACTCAAAAAATAAAACAAAAATTGCTCGTTTGTGAATTCTTTGAGCTGTTACAAAAAACCTTCTGTTTATATATATATATATATGTATTCTGAAATACTGATAGAAGCTTTTACTTAGGCTACATGATGTTTGTAATAATTTTAAATGCTCCTGTTCAAAATCTGCAGATTTCTTCCAGAGCATGCAGTGGTGGTGCATGACATTACATTCCTCATATCCAGGATTCCTGGCAATGAGTATAGAACTGACCTAACCTACTGTGCAGTATCATAAAATCACAGAATGGTTTGGGTTGGAAGGGACCTTAAAGATCATCTAGTTCCAACCCCCCCGCCACGGGCAGGGACACCTTCCACTAGACCAGGTTGCTCCAAGCCCCATCCAACCTGGCCTTGAACTCTTCCAGTGATGGGGCATCCACAACCTCTCTGTTCCAGTGCCTCACCACCCTCATAGTGAAGAAGTTCTTCCCTATGTCTGATCTAAATCTACCCTCTTTCATTTTAAAACTGTTGCCCCTTGTCCTGTCACCACTGCCCCTGGTATAAAGCCTCTCTCTGTCTTTCTTATATCTACTAACTCTCACTAGCAGTCATAACAGCTTTGGGTAGACTGTCAAGAGCAAAACAGTTTCTACTTGTTTCAAAATGCATTCAGAAGAATTGAAGAAATATTTTTAAGAAAGGAGATCAGGCACTGAAGAGTGTGTTTCCATAATGGTGCTATTTAAATGATAAAGAGTTTTGAGAAAAAAACTCTCAGCCAAATGAAGTCCCGTGACCTTACCTCCCACCTAGTCTTCAGCACAGAGAATACACTGTATCTGGATGACATTTAATGTACTTCAGTATCCTTACAGTACTTGAACATTTTTAATATTTCCATACCTGGTTTCGTGCCAAAGTTACTCACTCATTTATCCAAGACAACTCTGAATGCTCAGTAAAATCTAACAGCAGAATGCATGTGTTTTATGGGGCCTTTATCTCCCTATGAAATAAATGGAAACCTTTCTCCCGTTGTGCTGCTCAACCTGAAACAAGCAGCCAAGCAACTGGTGGGAAACACACTTGTGCTGGTTTCGGCTGGGATAGAGTTAATTGTGTTCCTACTAGCTGGTATAGTGCTATGTTTTTGAGCTAGGTATGAGAAGAACGTTGATAACACACTGGGTCTTTCCAATTGTTGCTAAGTAATATTTAGTCTGAAGTCAGGGATTTTTCAGCTTCTGACGCTCAACCAGCAAGAAAGCTGGAGGGGCACGAGAAGTTTGAAGGGGACACAGCCAGGGCACCTGACCCAAACTGGCCACAGGGCTATTCCATACCATGGGATGTCACATCTAGTATATAAACTGGGGGGAGTGGGGGCGGGGGGATCGCCGCTCGGGGACTAACTGGCGTCGATTGGTAGGTGGTGAGCAATTGCACTGCGCATCATTTGTACGTTCCAATCCTTTTATTATTACTGTTGTCATTTTATTAGTGTTATCATTATCATTATTAGTTTCTTCTTTTCTGTTCTATTAAACCGTTCTTATCTCAACCCACGAGTTTTACTTCTTTTCCCGATTCTCTCCCCCATCCCACTGGGTAGGGGGGGAAGTGAGTGAGCATCTGCGTGGTGCTCAGTGGCTAGCTGGTGTTAAACCACGACAACACTGAACATATGATCTTCTAGCAAGATGAAAGGAGCGCTTCCATATTCCCACCTGACAGAACCATTTGTACTATGAATGCAGATGCAAGCTTGCTAACAACTCTGAAATGTTGTTTTGTAAGATATGGTCTGGAGATCATTATTTGCATTAAGTACTTTTTTCTCTCCAGTGCTTGTGATATAGAGGCAGCGTAATGTAATATGAACAAGCAATGAGAGTGACCAGCAACAGGACTAGAGCGTCCACCCAAACTGTATAAGCCGGTCTAAGTAGAAAAAGTTGGGTTTTGAATGACAGTAGTGATGATGGAAAACATCAGTGTGGTTCTTGTGGGATTAAGACAAAACATCAGTAGGTTCCAGACATTAAATGTTTTCAGCAATATTTCTCTCTTAATAGTAGAGTACACAATTCTGCAACTGTTCCACTACTTTAGAAATTCTCTTACACTATATATTTGATGGGCCTGTCCATAGGGATATGGAAGTCGAGAGACAATTAATTTCATCATTATCTCTCTTCTTGCATGTTCATAGATAATAGAGGACTCTACTGAAAAGCAGGCAGAAACTAAGCTAAGGCACATGAATATGGTTGTAGACCTGCTTTGTTATAAGCTAATGTCAGACAAAATTTTTTTCACCTATACTTGCATAAGAAATAACGCGTACCATTTCCATTTTGTTTGTAAAGTACGTTTGCAATGTAAAAACAGCGCGGTTATAAAAGCCTCCCAAACCCATTTAGACATTAGTTTAAACTTCTAATAACATTTTCATTGATGAATATGTGATCATAGTGAAAAAACCATGGATCTGGAACTCTTGGAGCACCAGAGTTATTCTTTACCTCTTGCTCGCATGCTTGCAGCATTCCATGTCTCCTAATTTCAACCTCCCTTCACCTCCAGTTCAACAGAAATGAGGACATTTTTCTCCACCCTAACTAAACAGGACAAAACTAAAGACTGAGTGTTTACAATGCTCCAGTTTGTGTTCTTTGAACCATTCTTCATGAAAACTGTGATACTGTTAGGTAACAACTAACTACAGTATTTTCACACGCTTGTACTATGCACTATATAAAATTAAAGAAAATATGAGAAGACTGTGGTGGTTGTAAATTGAATTTTTGACAGATACAAAACCAATAATGACTGAGCTCTTTGCCATGGGCTATACTCACATCAGCATAATGCCCCCTCATATCACAGCGATTGCATTGTTTATTCCAATAGGGTCTCTCAAGACATTCCCTGAAATAGTGGCCAGGCAAACAGCAGTTCAAACAAAAACGTGCTGGGCAACTGTTTTGTAGATGACCTCTTCCTGCACACAGGCAACAACAGGGAACTTTCTATGGAGAAACAAAAAAAGAGTTATGTTAAGTGAGAATGTTTCAAAAGATTAATGAAAAGAAAAAAAAATCAAAAGAGGAAATGGAGAAGAAACCACCCCAAATAAATGTCTACTGCTTACTAGGAATTGCAGAGATGTTAATGTTTTATCAAGGAATCGAAGTGAAGGAAGACTATGAATAGAGTAAAACTCGAAGTTGTAGCTCCATAGACTCCCTGTACTTCCTTGATTTGGACCTTGCATCAGAAGCACTTGTTAAATGCCCAGTGCCCATGCTATTTGCCGAGTGAATACAGCAAAAATAATCATTAAACTGGAAACCATATTTCACTCAGAGCAGAAGTGTTGGGCACTCTGTATGAACACTTATTTTTTTATTAAATTTCTTAAAAGCTGAAAAACAAAACTATATCATAGAAACATGATACACAGTTTGTAACACAACATACTGGACTGGTTTGTAAATATGGTCTGTGCCACAGACCACTGCACTGCTGTCCTGGTTTCAGCTGGGATAGAGTTAATTTTCTTCCTAGTAGCTGTTACAGTGTGTTTTGGATTTAGTGTGAGAATAATGTTGATAACACACTGATGTTTTAGCTGTTGCTAAGTAGTGCTTATCCTAAGGTAAGGATTTTTCAGTTTCCCATGCTCTGCCAGTAAGCAGGTGCACAAGAAGCTGGGAGGGAGCATGGCCAGGACAGCTGACCTGAACTAGCCAAAGGGATATTCCATACCATAGAATGTCATCCTCAGTACATAAACTGGGGGAAGTTGGCCAGGACATGCAGATCACTGCTCGGGCATTGGTCAGTGGGTGGTGAGCAACTGCATTGTGCATCACTTGTCTTTTCTTGGGTCTAATTTCTCTCATTTTCTTATATTCCTTTTCATTACAATTATTATTATTGTTATTATATTTCTTCTTCTATTTTATTTTAGTTACTAAACTGTTCTTACCTCAACCCAGGATTTTTACTTTTTTCTGATTCTTCTCCCCATCCCCCTGGGAGCAGGGAGGAGTGAGCGAGCGGGCGGCTGCGTGCTGGTTAGTCGCTGGCTGGGGTTAAACCACGACCACTGCAAGCAGGCTGGGTGGGGGCAGGAGGCTGGTGGGGGACACAGCCAGGACGGCTGACCCCAGCTGACCAAAGAGATATCTGTACCATACAGCATCATGCTCAGCAACAGGACTTGGGGGGGATGGAGGGTGTCCAAAGTAGCTGTTGCTCAGGGACTGGCTGGGCATCTGTCTGCTGTGGTGAGTGAGTGCTTTTGCATCACTGGGGTTTTTTTCTTCGCTTACTATACTGCCTTTATCTCGAGTCATGAGTTTTTCTTGCTTTTGCCCTTCCAATTCTCTCCCCTTCCCCACAAGGGGTGCGTAAGTGAGGGGCTGGTTGGGGGCTTAGCTGCCAGCTGGGGTCAGCCCGCCACAACCCCATGGCGACATGGCTTGTGACTCACACAAATAAGCACATGGAGGGACAAATATAAAACGCTGAAAGCTGTTCTGCGGCCACACCTGTATCTCTTTAAAGCCAATTTTCCCAGTGAGTGAGCGTATCTTCATTCCAAGGGCTTAGGTTTCAGCTAGGTGGGATGTAGTCACTCAAAGTCTCAGTGCAGGTAACAGCCTCAGGGACTGAGGTTTTTACAGACTCTGTTGTGGGGACTGGTAAATCCAGACTCTCATGCAACTGCCCCCATTTCTTGACAGTATAGTGAGTGATCTTTAAATGTCTAACCCCTGGACAAACTTTCTGAATATTGGGCATCTATGTGAGTTGCTTAAAGTTACTTCCCATTTCATCTTGTCTATAATTTTGAGCACTATTCATATCATGGTTCATTATATAGGTAACTGCTTTCATTCATTTACTAAGGGTGATTTTTGGATTCCTTAGGTTCTCCTTGTTGAAAATACATTTGAAACAATTTTATGTCTTAAAGCTGGTTTTACAATACGAAAAAAAATGCTTCTATATTGTAGTCAACTCTCTTTTTGCTCAGTTTATACTTACAGATTTTTTCCTTTATAAAAACAATAAAAGCAATGACCTCCGCAAAACAGACAGCTAATTTTATATAGCAAACTGATCTTGTGCAAGGTATCCTTCAACTTGGAGCAACCTTTCAATGAAATAATAAACCACTGAAGCAATGCTTCTAATGGCAAGCACAAGACTATTAGAAGAAATAGCTGCATCTACAAGTAATTTAAGTGTTGCCTTTACCTTTGGACTAAGACAGTTCTTGGACAAATGACCTGGTCTACCGCAATTTCTACAGGTAACATTTTTAACAGCTGTGTAGTACCGCATACTGGTATGCCTCGCACTTGCATAGTTGGAGATCTGTGCCTGGTGAAACAAGAAGAAAGAAATGTATTTACCATTTGAGATTCTGTGGTTTAGTGTTTGTTAGAATGGGAAATTTGTAAAGGTCACTGCTGGTAGTGTTCAGTTAGAAATCTAACTTTTTACAAGTACAATTTACACATCCAGGTTTGAACTGGATAATTCTGTTATAGAGAAACGTGCATTGTCTAGAAGAAAAGTATTGTCTTGTTCAAACTTTGACTTCAGGACATTCTTTTTTGCTGTTTAAAATTGCAGTTATGAAGTTCTGCTTTCCCTTGGTTAATCAAGACACTCTTATTCACTACGCTATTTCATGACAAACTGGAATTTTTCCCAGAACACAAATATAACTAACATTAATTGCAAATGCAAGTTACACATTCCCTTGCACACATTAAGGAAAACTTCTTGGACAAAGTACAATGCTATACAAGTCTAGACCAAATCTGCAATTTGCAATTGTAAAGAAAGATTTAAAAAGGAAAAAGAAAAAAAAAGAGAAGCTGGAAACAACTCTCTCTCTCTCAGTGACCTCACACATACTCTCTAGGCAGACAGAACCGAAAATCCTATCTTCAACCTTTATTGCTTAGTAAACATCACAATTTTTAAAAACGGAAATAAAATTTTGGACAAGTGAACAGGAGAGGTACAAAATACCATTTCTCTTAAAAGAAAGAATTTGTTGGTGTCACCTGATTATGTAAGCTTTACTGAACCTTGGAAAGAGAAATCGAAGGAGTCAGACTTTACAGCTGAAGCTTACTCTTCCTGGATGCTACGGTACCTTGCACGAGTACTCTGGGTTACAGCCTAACTGTACCAACTCCTGAGCCGAGTCCAACCTCTGGGAGTGCAGGAAAGCTAAACAAACACAGATGGCTCGTAGTGCTGCCTGTGGGAATGCAATTTAGCTGCCACAGAACAATTACTAGTCTCTAAAGCAACTGGAAAGGAAGAGCCGACTTCCTCCTCGCGGAGCGTGTGGAAGCGCTCCGATTCCCGGCATCCTCGTCCCACTCCACTTGTGTGCCTGCCCCAACAACTGAACCTCTTCCTACTCTACGAGAGCTCAGGCTTCATCTGCCGTTGGGAGGACGCTCCTAACGATTCCACACCAAAACTACAGATGGATTTTTCAATCCCATTTATCTTGCTCTGCTTGTCAATAAATATAAAAATAAAGAATTATGGAACAATTGGGTTGTCTGTGTTACCTCTAAGTCTTTATTACAGATGGACCAGTCCACATCAGCTTCTCCTGAAAAACAGAAATAAAATTAATTTTATTTAATTTATATGAATATTTTTCCATAATATATTCAACATTATGACTACTGCATTTACTGAAACTGACAGCAGACTTTGAATGTACCAAAGTGAAGAAACTAGTTCTATCTTCAGTAAAGGAAAACTATCAACCTGCTTGGCACCAAACCTGATTCACCTTAAAATCAGCACATGTTCAACTATTGGGTGGACTTTATTTAACACCACCCTCTTGTCCTGCCCCCTCAGGGTATAAATTCAGGCAAGGATTTAATTTCTTCAGAGGCAGGGACTGCAAAGCTTCCAGTTCCAGCCATCTGAATTATCTCTGCCTACACTCATGGGGATGCCCAGCTAAAGTCCAGAGGTTGCCAGAGTGATAGCACGTGGAACAAGAAGTTAATGCACAGCATAAAATATACTTTTCGCCCTTATGAATTCACAAAATCTGTGTCTTCAGCAGTGCTTTCTGACTGCTGCATGCCAAAATGACTTTATACATAACCACAGCAACTAAGACTGTAAGCTAAGTAATTCTATTTCAAAACAGGGTTTGGTAATGTGCAATAAATCAGGACGACACACTAAATTATCAACTGTCACACCATAACCTCTCACACACAGCCTTTGGACTGGCAGAAGTAAAAAGAAAAAAATCAAAGAGGAAATAAAAGGCAATAAGCTAAAAGAATAGGGATGCAGTTACAGCTGTTTAAAAATTCTGCACATCAACACTGTTTACTTCTCTCACTGTGCAAAGACAGCTGTACCACCACAGCATCTTTTTCATCATTAAGGGAGGATTCATGTCAACGGAGGCGTTCACGTTACCTATGCTTTTACAGTAACCATTACAACTTGTGCGCAAATTAATCCTGTGTGTTTGCAGACTTTTTAATGCAAATTGTCCCATCCTGCTCTCACAATCCAAATCTGAACCATCTACATGTGTTATTAACACAAATCACAACATCAAGATTTACAAACAGTAAAAAAAACCAGTAAAAATTTATTGACCTGATTTTGATTGTACTATTCATTTCCAATAAAAGGCAGATGACTAGAAATTAAAATTACACCATCTATAATGTCAGGTCTAACCCTTCTTTTACTGAAAAAGTCAGTAATTTCAGCTAAGTGTGTAATGCTCTATCTAGATACAAGGTACGTCACTCAAACACAGAGCAGGTGCTCTAGAGCATAATACCTGCTTGCTGCTGTTTTTCATCAAAAGTCAGGGCCAATACTACCTGCTCTAATCTGAACAGCACTCTGAAATATTTTTATTTTCAACACTCTCTAATGTCAACAATACTAATGACCATAACAGAAACATTAATAATGAATTAACTGGCCTACTTGTAAAGCAATTTGAGTGATGTGTCATACATAAGTCATGGTATGCATAGCAAGTGGCACAGCCAGAGCTCAAATACAAGCATCCAACAGATCCTTCACCCAAGCATCATTCAGGGTAAGAAGCGATCACCAGAACAAGAGGTGGTGTCATGCCTGCAGCCCTGGAGATTGCTTCTCCCAGAATCTTGGCTCCCAGCAGAGAGGACGGAAGGGACAGCATCGCATCAGCTCTCTTCAGTGGAAGTGAGTCATGGGTACGCCGAAAGGAAAATTAGGCCTTTTGGTGTCTAGTCATTAAAAGTAAAGAAACGCACTGACAAATTTGAGTGCATTATTTATTACTTGGAAGCCTGTTAAGGAAATTCATTCATAAAGAAAAAGATATTTGTAATTCAAAACTCTGCCCTGGCAATCAGTACTGTGAGTGCCATGTTTCACAGAAATGCACATGCAGAATGGTTGACAGGTTACAGATCAAAATTACCAGCGAATTAACTCCTGTTAATCATTAGGCATGTCCTTCCTGAGGACAAACCAACTAAGTTTCTCTTCTTCACTGTCAAAATCCCCTGCTTCACAGGGGAAAACCATAGTACAATGATTCAAATATTCCTAGTGCTAGAAACTAAAACTGCTCAAATGAGAACATAAATACAAGAGCTTTAATGCTGAATGAAATAGTACAACAAAATCTCTCTTTACTAAATCTGTTTGGTGACCTAAAAGTTAAGTCGAATTCACAACAGACTGCATAAGGCTTTGTTTTCAGTCACAATAAATTCTTCAGACTGAAAGATGAAAGAAGAGTTATGCTTCTGCAACCAACTTGAAATCTTGCTTTAGAGACACCTAGAAAAACCTGCAATGATTTTTCTCATTAACCACGGCATTTTGTCTGGCACTGAATGATGAAATAAATCACAAAACTCTGCTCAAGTTGACAAATACACCACCCACCCGCCCCCCTACCCCCGATTTAGTTTGCTGCTGTGGACGAATTAACTTGTCCAACAGGCACTTCCAGTCTCTGGGTGGCTGCGGGTTCCTCTGAGCTGGCTTTCTGGCCACTCCACCTCCCACCAGTCCTGCTGTTGCCCTTTGCTGGTCCTCCACCAGCAACACCCATCAGCACGCTGAAGACTCCTTTGTACCCCACTCTCCCTGGTCTGTAGCACCCATAATCTTTGTTTTCACTCCTTAATACTCAGAGTCATGAAGGCGACAGGTCTGGGACCACAGGTTTGGAGAAGCTCCTTCCCCGAGGACACCGTGGTGGGCTCCGCTCGCAGCCCTGGGGACAGACGGGATGCCCGAGGACCATCTTCTCCCACTCCACAACCCCAAACGGCATCCTCAGACCCCGTCCTGGGACTGAGAGGGCAATTTTGGTCAAAGCACAGACATAAAAGACGTATGCTAATTACTGAAAGTTTCCGTATTTAGCAAAGGCTGGTACAATGAAATCTGCCACCTGATGTTTTCCAAGGCCAAGCCAGTACAATGTTAAAGCATTTCATCCTTTTTTCAGATGGACACACACAGAGAGGGTGGATTTCTGCCTTAAGGAATGGGGCTATGACTACTTTATTTTTACTCTTAAGAAAGCAGCAGTTTAAAAGCTATTCAGATAATCTCTGTCAAGACTTTCCTCTTTTTTTGTGGAGCAGCTGCACACACAAAACTTGTTACTTAAAGGGTCCTGTGAGTTTTTACAGTGTATTAATAAAATCCTCCCAGAACATCTTCAACAAATTCATGCTTTTATTCTTTCTCACCTTAGTTTGTTAAAAGCAATCTCATTTTTAAGATTATATTAATTTCTGTTCTTCAACTAAAAAAACTCCTGACTTTGTCATATAAACTCCTTGTATTTATACTTTGAAAAACTGTCAAATTGTCAAACTGCAGAACAGAGAAGAAGGGAAGGGAAAGAAAAGGATGCAAAATATATACTGTTTAGATGAAAATGGAAGCTCTGTGCAAGGTTCTTCCTTTATAAAAATATTACACTTAGTCTGTCCTGTGCGCCTATACAATAGCATGAATGGTAAGCAACAGCTTTGTTTTTTTTTAAAGAAAAATTTTGAAAGATCTGAGAGATTCACATGTAACCCTTCACCAGCATGAAAATGTAAATTTCCAAGCGGCGCTTATGGTGAAGCCAGATTTAGGACCACTGTTCAATGTGCATTCAAGCCTTCCCTCTTTCATTCCAGAAAGGGAAAGGAGGGGAGGAGGGAGAACGAGGACCAGCAGTCAAAACCTGAAATTGCCCGGAGGAACAATCCGCTTCCACAGAACAAAAAACTGACTTAGAATAAACAATAAACTGTTCAGAAGATTTCCTTATCTGCTGTACCACCGATGATCCCAGAGGCTGAGCAGGCTGCCCCAGCAAGGAAGGGCACAGTCGGGCACAGATTTTGACCCCAACAAAAGTCACAGTTTTATTTCACTCATCAGAGCTGGGAGAAAACACATCCCTGTTCTCCGTGCAAGTTCAGCCTGCCCTGCAAACATTTATTTCATTGCCTTATTTAACAACACAGAGAAACTGTAGAGCATGGACATTCAGCTTTGAAAGTAAAACACTACATTTTCTAAAAGAGGAGGGCAAGTGGTGTCCCCCCTTTCCTTCTAAATGGAAAATACATGCAGACATGTATTTTATTTAGTTTATTTTGCGATCAACTCAGTGAAATGGGCTGCTTCAAGCTGTGACAGTACGATATGTGGCCTGAAGGGCAAATACGTTTCAAAGCTGGGCTTTAAAAATTGGATTTTGACTGCTAATTAATATAGCACAATACAGAATAGAGAACCCTAATTACATTCTACTGTAAGACCTCTGTGGCAAGGACTGTTTCAGACACATCTCTGGACAATATTTAGCGTGTCAGGACACAGCTTCTGCTGCTCCTGGAGTAACAAATAACATTTTAAAATTATGAGCCTTAAACCCCTGAAAATTATCTATATCTGTAAGAATTTCACATTGTGACATTTTACATATATCTGAACATTCCTGTTTATGTTTGAACCAATGTGATTCCAGTCTTATTGTAACGTAATTTGCTAGAACGAGTTTCACATTTTTTCTGTTCAAGTAAAAAAGTTTCTTTGCAGAAAGAAAGGAATGGAGGTATGAAGTGATAACAAACAAGCAGTGTCCCAGAACAGAAATCGAGATTGCCTCCCTACATCAGATTTTGCAAAGCACAGGATTTCAGGTTTCTATGCACTAGGATGCACTATACATATCTCTTTTCTAGGAAGATCTATTCCAAGTACCCATATACATGTGTGTCACCAGAAGTTTTTGAAGTAAAGGATGTCTGCTCTACAGCCACCTAAGACTAACTGAACTGAAAAGGGAGCTAGTCCTCCTTATGCTCCCTGAAGTTCCTACTCAAGCTGCATCCAGGCACAGCACAGCTCAGGTACACAGGGCTCCCAAAAATCGCTGTTTGGAGGGAGGGCACTGCAGGTCTGAGTGACTCCTTGTGCAGCCAGCGCATCTCAGAGCACTGTCCTGAGCGACTAGCCACGGACCCCCATCACGGATTTCTGGTTTCTCGCAATTCCAGCTCCATCCCAACATGGACAAACGCCCTGCAGGGTACCAGGGCTAGGAGATGCACAGCAGCCACAGCAGATGAAGCACTCTCTGCATCACCCAGGTACTCAAATTAACCCCTGTGCAGAAGAAGTGGAATCAACCGTGCTATTTTTCTTAGACACTTCTAAGGATTTCTCAGCTTTGCTTTGATGAGCAAAAGGCAATTTACTTAAAAACAGGACACCTGCTGTTATAATGGATTACATGGCAATATCTCTTAAATGCAACTTTAAGAGATCCATAAACTCCCACAGAGAAATCAGTCGATGTAATCATTGACAGAAGTTCAATTTGAGAAATTTTCTCATGGCAAGGAAAGACTCTCCTGCCTTCCCCTTGATATCTAACATACATATATGCACAGTAATATGCACATTTTTTGTCAGTGAGAAAATACCTGCAATACTTTACTTTTAGCAATCTTTATCTGATCCAGCATGCTGTTTTTGAAAAGCATCACCAAATCGGAAAGATGACAGTGAATGATCAACAAAACTCAACCCATTTTGAAATTAATTAAAATGTAAGAAGTTGATTGAAGCAAAGGTAGCATTGGCCAAAAGCATATCAGAGTTTAAAAAGAAAAAAACACACCTCTGAACAGTTCTGCACAAGTGAAAAAAAAAAACCCCAAGGCCTATTAAAGTAACTTTAAGCAAACTTAAGCAGCCATTACCCATGGGAGAAGACTTAACCGTCATTGCCAGAGAAGAAAAGTCTGACGGTTGGGGGCTACGACATGGTAGTTATAATCCCCAGGCAGCATGTTCAGCTGGGGCCCGCTGCAGGGCTAGAGCTGCAGTTTTCAAGAAGACTCACAGGTCATGAAGTTTAACACACATGAATTAAGAGTACTTAACCAAGCAGAGATGCATCCTTTTGATATTTAAAGCAGACATTAAGAAACACAAAAATCACCCAGGTGTTAGCACATCCTGCCTCTTTTTATGAAATGTCAGGCATCCAGTATTGCGTTTCAGCCGTGTATCTCTTTTCTGAGTAGCTGAACTGTTAGACAATTTCTCTAACAATAAATCCTGCACCTTCTTCCAAGTGTATGCCCTTTTGCATCTACCTCAACTCCATATATTCTTATGACTATGTACGGGTAAGATGTTTCACAAAGTAGGAATAAAAATGTGCAGTGAAAAAAGCAGAAGATAATACAATTCTGTATATCATATTCTTGAGGAATATGTATACTACCAAATTGCTAAAATGCATAGACACATGTTAAAACACATAGTGTGCCTTTTCTATTATGTAAGTACGCATAATTTTCTGTCTGTTTTCTGTCTCATGCTATAAACACTGCTTCCTTTAGTCTTGACCACTGCTAGTGATGTTAATTCACAAAACTCAGCGGCTCATGATTTTCAAAGCTTAGCGCAACATTTGCAGAACAAAGTAGATTTTTCTCTCTTTTTGGTGGGTACAAGTATGGGGACCACAGGAACAGTTAAATTCATGGCATGGTTGGTCTACCACACAGTCGGGGGAATTCTTTAAATAGAGCCTGTCACTCTCTTTGCCCATCAATGGGATTTCCTTCTCAAACTGCTGATTCGTTCAGGTACACAACAGAGGAAATTTCAGTTAACCTTTGTTTCACCCCGGGGAAAAATCTGTCTGAAAAGTATAAAATGAATAATTAAAAAAAAAAAAGAAAAAAAGAAAGAAAAGCTGCAGGGTTATTCTTCCTAGTGTTCACAGCAGTCAACGTTAAACAGAGAAAAGGAGGCAAACATGAACATTTCATTCCCACGAGAGAATAAGGTATAATATATGATTTAGAATTTCCATTGTCTATACTATGATTTCTAATTTAGAGAAGGAAAGACTGAACACAAATCTATTATTCTCATCGGGTGCATCAAGAATTCACTTTTTGACTATTTCCTATATGACTGAAAAAGGAATAATAGGTTACTCTGAAGTGAAAGCCTTTTTAGCTATTTGATTAAGTTGTCTTAAATACCTTTTAGATTCCAGCAATCCTTGGTGAAGAGAAAAATAATAAATGCTAACTCAGAATTACACGTGAAAAACTGCATTCAGAGATAAAATCAAAAGTACAGTCATAAAATAAAGGGAAGTTTCAGGATAGACTACTGCCAAAAATGTCTTTAGACTGTTCTAAATTGAATATTCTAAATAAATATTAAAAAACCCCTGTTTTGAGATACAATTATAATTTCAAAATAGGAATAATAATTTTCATTTTTTAGTGTCGTTCATCTGACAACACTCCTGTAGTATTCACTCTGGTATCAAACTGAATGTTACTGTACCCCCCCCCCCCCCCAGTCTCCATAGGACTGACTGCCGGCAGAGCTTGGGCAGTATGGTCAAGGTCCTGGCATGGAGGACTGGAAGGTCTGCATGGGTTTAGCTCCAGTGGAAGTGATATTCTGAAATTTCTTACGGGATCAATAGGATGCCAAGAATTGATTCTGCAGTACCGACTTCAATATCACCAAGGATATTTCTGTATTTAAGTGATCGTTATTGCGCAGCAGATTTTGTCAGTGGCAATACAACACTTCATCGAGGAAGGTCAGAAGGGAAGCCGGAGGGTTTGGCAGCTGTATAACCATGCAGAATCTTCATCTCTTAATCAGCCCTTGAAGAGTGGTATCTATTACAGTTATCAGTGTTAACTGTTGGAGTCCAGAAGCCTAACCAGTGCATACACAATGTTTTGATGATTTGTACAGAATCCTTCATACAGTCAGCTAAAATGGTACTCAATTAATGGCTAAGACCAGAACCTGAAGAGTACTGTTGCTTCACTTCTCAAGTATCATTGAACAGAAAATCTACAGTCGCATCTTGGGAATCTATTCTGGCAACATACTGCATCTTTTTCCACCAATACAGAATGAAGGAGATGTAAATAGAAAAGAGGGAACAAAGTCCATGGGGCCTTGTTCTACTGAGGCTTGTGGTGTCTGATCTGGCAAAGTCACTGTGCCTAAAAGAAGCCGTGTAAGAGATGTGCCAACAACACTATTTTTCTCCCCACAATGGAGAGGAATCCAGATTTAAAGCTCCTTGGAAATGATTCATTAATGTTTCAACTGAACCACAAGCTTAAAACCATTAACCATCAACTGTATCCTAGAAAAATAGCGTGGCTCTCTTGATGCTGCCATTAGGATGAAATATGGAACTAAATTCCTGAGTTTGAAGAATACTGATGAAGATGAGTATCTGAAACTTGTAAAGCTTAATTGGGGCTCTTACTTGCCCCTACTTTTTCCCTGCAATTCCAAAAATCTCTAGCCCAGAAAAAAAAAAAAAGAAAAAAAAAATCACATTCCAACATGGGCTAACCGCCAGTCTTTGGGTATGGGCTAGAATTTCAGTTCAACTTTCTTTCATGCTGATAACCTGGCCCACTGGGCAAACACAAGCTAAATCATCCCAGTTCTAATGATTCCTTCCCACCCTCAAGGTCAGACCAGGCTCCCACATGGTGACGTGGGAGAAGAACAGCTCTTAGAACGTGGCAAGAACCACCACGGGGTGTCTGGTATGAGGCAGACCCAGGGTGGTCACGCTATAACAGCTCCGAAGGTGGCAGTTCTCAGTGCTTTCACATTCTTTTCCTGGGAGCATTCAAACGAACTCTGCAGTGACTAACCTATCTCTAGAGAACAAACTATAACAACAACTAGACATCATGGCTTGATTCTGATTTGGCACTTCTGCTGTTCTTAAGAGAAGCAATTTATAAATTGTCAACACAACCAGACTTAGACCGTGGCTATAGCTTTTCAAGGTTTTGAAATATTATACATCATGCGGTAGCTTCACAGATATGAAGGAGGAAAACCCTCAACACTTTTAAAGATACAGTTGGAAACGTGAATACCCTTGTACTAAGGTGTAATGCTACCAATAAGGTTTACAGGTTTCAAAGTTAGTACAGAGCCCTGACGTGATGAAGAGCAGTCTAAAATGACACTAGAACAGAAAGCGAGAGAGGGATTTACATGGTCTTTACCTCCAGATGAAAGGAGTCCCAGAAAGCCTGATCAAAACCAGGATGCAGGAAACTGCGTAACTCCGAGAGCAGAAATGAAGTTTGTGCTAAAGCTAATAAGGAGACCTGTGGGGTGAAATCCTGTTGGATATATCCCTAGTTCCTCTTTTTATCCCCCTGACGATAATAGCAAAGATGGAATAGAAGACGCATGCGGGAGGCTCCTGAAAAATATTCATACTGAAAGTAATACTTCTACAATTCAGGAACAGAAGTTGATGTCACTTCATGGATTTCCCATACATCAAGAAGTCTGTCCAAGGAAACCTCCCCATCTGCCATGCGTGAGGAATCCAAACAGCACCCTGGGCACTACAGTGCCCTTCCACATTAAATCTTCCTCAAACTCGCACTTTCCAGGAAAATGAAAACATGAAAAGTGATCTGGTAACAGCACTCCTACCAGTAAGTGGTAACAAAGCACTGATGCAGCTGAGGATGTGTAACAGCATGTAGTTATTTTATGAGAAGAAAACTCCAGTGTTAATACTCTGCTCTAATTTTGGTCTTCCTGAGCTTTTATGACCTTACTACCATACAGGCAGATTCTTTAGTCCATATCTGCACGAACCACAAACACCTCTCACAGCAGGAAGAGGCTGAGAGATCTTCTCAACACCTTCTTCATGGTTTGTAAGCACGCATCAATCAAGATGGCTCTTCTGACAGTCACTGCCATGGAAGATCATAGTTTGTCCCAGCAAAGATGATACACTGCTCTCAACCTGCTGGGAAGCTCTGTAGATACTTAAAATGTAAAAGCACCAAACAGCATTAACATGCTGTGGAAGCCTTGAGAATCATACTACTTGAGAATGATCTTACATTGGTCTCTGAGGAGCAGAGATCGAAATGCAGCAAAGAACTCAACACAGTGTCCTTTTCCATTTCAGTCCTCATTTTTTGGTGTACTTTGTTCCACATGAAAACGACATCATTTTCTTGGGAACAGGAAACAACTAGGATGGACTTCTCAACATCAGTCTTCTGCTCGCAATAGAAAAGAGTTTTCCAGAAACACATAATTTCCATACTAAGAGGCACAATTGTAAGGTGATGAAAAATGAAGTGGCCTTGCTAAAGAACTACTGATTCTCTCTGGCTAGAACAGTTTTGTCCTTGCAACAAGGACCACAGCAGAAAAGGTGTCACTCTCTTTCCTCCTCTTTCCAAAGAAAAGAGAAGGTGGGGAAAAGGAAATCTGTTCTCTTTTCATAATCAGCAAATAACAATTCTGAATGAGAGAATTCAATTTTTGCTTATTTAAAAATGTTTCAGTGGTTCAAGGGAAAAAAAAAAAGAATTTGAGACCCCTGATTTCACCTCTGTTTCCCGTGTACACTAGCGCAGTGGTCTCGACAGCGGGGTGCAGGCACCCCAGGGGGTGTGGAAGACACTCCACTGCAGCACGGGTAGAAAGGTTTTTTTTTTACCATTAAAAAATAAAATAAAAAATATTTTAAAAATAGTGTTTAGTTAATATTTTTCTCATCCTTTTTTACTTTATAATTTGTGTATGTTTTATAATGTACATAATATATTAGTACAGTACTATATGTATATAATTTATAAATAAATAAATGTACATATGCTGGGGGCATGTGCTCAAAAATGTTTTTCCTGATAGAGGTGTGTGATCAAAAATGTTTGGAAATCACTGCACTATAGCATGGCTTTTACTAGTGGCCAAAGAGTTACCAGTGAAACAGAGAGAAGTCAATTTTCTCTACAAAAGCCTGTGATGGATCAAAAAATTGGAAGTCCTCACGTTGCATTTTTTCCATATCCTCAGATCCCACGTTTAAAAGATCATGTATATTTAGTACACACACTATCTTTCATTCTTTCAGAAGAAAAGCTGGAGTCCTTTGACTCCGGAGGAGGATGCAGTGTAACCACAACTGACACTTAAATGGCTGGGTCAAAAGTGCCCCATGCAGTACTAAAGAGGTATTTATTTACAATTTGAGTACTTGTCTCTGTTGGTTTGGTTTCTTTTTCTGTTTGTGTTCTTTTTTCTTTTTTTTTTTTCCTCCTTAAATAGATACCACAGCAATAGGAAAAACCTCGCTTCTACCAAAAACAATGCATATCTTAATTACGCTATTGTTAAGGAATGACAACTTTCTTCCAGATCTACTAAATTTAAGTTCTCTAACAACATGAGTTTTTCAAACACTTGAGGTTGTTGGTAACTTCACCCTTTCCATGCAGCATGCAAGGGAAGCACGTTAGAAATTATGTGATCAGCACCCTCAAACCCCATAGTGCAAAGGATGCGCAGAATGACTCTGTTCTGACCTATGGCCCCTTTGCCCACGGTTTTGGCAGGGCTTCGGAGAGCTGCCAGGATCGGCCAGCCCGGCTCCAGTTGCCAGACTGTTATCTAGGCAATTCACTTCTTTTTCACGCACTCAGCAGCTGCCCGGTACGAACAGGAACACTGCTCTGCATTTTTCAGCCAGGAAGGTAAAATGTCATGTGTTAGAATAGCCCAGGATCATTGGAGTCTGAAAAGTAGACACACTGAATTTATTTAAGATCCTGAGGACCAGTTAAAGCATTTTACTGGGATTTACTCCAAAACACTGACACCAAAAATGAAGGCATCTGATGTTGAACTCATGCACCGCTGGTAACAGCGTGGATGTGTAAAAGAAGTCAGAGGAAAAGTCAGCCCTGTTTCGCTGAACTGCAGTTAGACAATAGCAATACTTACGCTCTGAATGCACTATTAACCAAGTTTCAATAACCAACAAGCATTAAACTAGAACCATAGTGCTTTTAGGCATAGATAATGTATCCTGTGCTCTACTTTCTACTTAGAAATTAAGCATAAATATAGTTTGTGCTGGATGTGGTTACTGCCCTAATAACTGTACTGCAACCAATCTGTGCTCAAATTCAAAAGTCCTGTTCTCTAAAAAATCATTGAAAAAAAATGCAAGTTGTCCATTTGGATAAATAAACAGGGGTGGATAAACATAAGATCAAGGAAGAAGTGCCCGAATGGTTAAGCACCATATTAACCCTGGTGGATGCTGCTCAAGTATTTTCACAGCCTGTGTTAATATGCTTAAGATATAAAACAGTTACATGGGGACAAGTAGAGCTCACAAACCTATATTTGATTTTAAGCATTTAAATTCTGAGAGTTTAAGAAGCCTTTGCTGTAAGTAAATCAGACAATGGAAGTACTGCACAGTTAAGGTACATATAATTATTCTTTAAATAGCGCTTTAAGACATTTAATAGTACTTTTTCCTGACATTAATAGAACTGGAAGGTGTACTACACACAAACTCTTCCTACCTGAATTTAAATAGTGCTACTCTCAACTTTTTGCTGTTCCTGTAGGAAAGTGTTATGCACTTCATATTTATGATTTTTTAAATGTAATTTATAATGTTTTGATTAAAGCATTTTTTGTTTCAATGTTGATTTTCAAACAGCAATATTCTTTATAATATGCAGTTATTTAATTCAGCTCAATAACTTCATGTGTGGGACTGAAACATTTATATTAATCTGAGAAAGCTGAAACGTATTTGTAGTTGTGATTTAAGTCATTCTTTTCTGATAAAGACTGAATAATCTAATCAGTGTAGCCTACATACCTCAGGTGAAAGTCCCTTACACTGGTCACTGTAGTAGAGTTATGATTCTACTGTGCAAACTTACTAAATATATTTTCCATATTGCAAGTCAGGGCAATAATTTCTGAAATCTTTGATTCAGGTTGTCCCCCTTCGTCTGGACAAGAGCAAGGGATGTCTGAATCAATGATTAAAAGGCTGGTTGCAAAGCGGATTCTGCTTCTACCTAGCAACACTCAGAAAAAAACAACTAGTCCTATCACTGAAAAAAATTATCAATGCCTCATTTAAAATGTGCAACCAACCGAATTTCCTGAGCAGTGTGGTAGCTCGTCACTCCTTTAAAAACAAATAATACAGACACTCTCTCTAACTCCCACCTTCTTTCACTAGGCTGTAAGCACAGAGGAAGGAGACAAGAAAAGCAATAAAACGTCACGTCGGATGCTCTGAATCCTTCACCGGGGCACAGACTGTGCACGGGGAAGTGGAGCCAACACCGATCTCGTGAAGATCAATCCCATTTCTAATAGTCTTGAGGAGCTGGGAAATGGAAACACACAGCAAATGTTACAAGAGATGTTCGTGAACGGAGATGGCAGCATTTAACACGCAACTTTAGAAAAGACTAACTAGACTTTAGAGGAGAAGACAGAAGACGACTCATGTCTACCCTCCCGTCTTTGGCTGGTCATTGAGCATGGACAGGATGAGCAAGCACAGGACACTGCACCAGTGGCCGTTCTGGTGTTTGCAGAGCCTTTCCAAAGACAAGTCCTCTCTTATTTGTACTATCTTCGCAGTTGAGTAACATCCACACTGGGCAGGTTTCATCTGGTGTGGGTTTATCAGACGTTGTACTACCAAAAGCTCTTAGCACAGAAGGGGTTTGCTGGCAGCACTGTTGGTTTTGTTACTAGGTCAAGCTCTAGATGTCTTCACCTGAGCCTAAAAGAAACTATGGCAGAAGATGTTTTTGCTGGAACTGCCTGCAGCGTCGACTGCGGTCAGCACTGACTGCACGGGTGAGGAATTGCGTTTTAGCGCATCACTAACAGAAAGGCACTGGCACAAGTGTGCAACACAGTCCCACACACAAGTACGTGACCTGGTGCTAAAGCCATTTTACACATGCACCTAGTTCTGACGGCTGTGAATTGTCACAAGGTTTGGCTTCGACGCTGAGTGCATGTGGTTGAGAAAAAAATAATCCAAATCTATATCATCAGTTAAAAAACAGACTTAAAATACTCTTCCCATATACTCACCTCCTAAAATGAGGGCAAGACCAGAGGCAGAAAACTACTAAAACGTTACCACTTCTGTGTGGCAGTTAGAACCTCTGCTAAGAACAACCTCAAATAATTTTATTTCAAGTCCTTGACATAGTAGCAATAAAGAAATGCCAGGATGCTAGAGTTTGCCCCTCCTTTTACTGTAAGTCAGTGATTCAGAAGATCCCATATGACCGAATTCAGACATGTATTTTGCATCTACTGCACAAGTTTGAAAATCATATATTCATTTGCAAAAAAATGTGACGACAGTATATTTGAAATGCATTATTTGCACATTTGCTTTAGTTTACTTCTGTGTTCACATGAGATCAATAGCTCGATGATGCAGTAGGAAAAATGTGTCGCATCATTATTTTTTTAGCAGAAGTGTAGAGGGAAGTACAAGGGCAAGATAATCTGCAATTTGTTACCCAGTAAGACTCTTAAAATGATTTTAAAAAATGAAAATAAAGTATGAAAGCAGAAAGCCACCTACTCAACACAAATGCATCCAAGTAAACAAACTATTTAAACAAAACAGATTACATCACTCACCAGCAACATTCAAAATCTAAGAAAATGAGTGGGCCAACTACTTACTTTTAATCTGAGAAGGGAATGCAAAACTAGCCTCCCTCTCTTGGAAATAAAAAGAATGATAAATTAACTGGTTGCTTGAAAAGAACGTATCTAAGGAGTTGTAGAAACACTCATTTCCTTTTTTGCCATTGTCTCTGATGACATGCTCTTTGAATTACATACCTGCCTGCAGCCTTCATTATGTTTTATTATAATGAAGATTATACTTCGACTTTCGAGGCTGCTCACCATTATAAAATCCTGCAAAACCTTCCCTTCCCTTGCAATCTTCAAGTGCCATAATGAAAACGACACACAATTCTTCCGCATATTTTTTTTACCCATAACACCACCCCCTGCCACACACAAAAAACCAAATAGTGTAGAGAGCTCAGGGCCCAAGAAGTCCACAACAGATGCCAGCACTGTTACCGATTTCAAAGCGAATGCTTAGATTGGAATATCTCGGTGGCCTGCAGCAGTGAACAAACAAACAAGTGGGAAATACGAGTTGCTTAATCACAGACAACGTTTGCACTGTTAAAGATGTACAAAAGTGCTCAAATATCCAAAATGGCTAATTTTTTTGACAAATCTCCAATTACTTTACGAAGTGCACATGAAACTTCCATTTAAATTCCCCCTAATTTTGAGTTGTATAGTAACTTGCACGAGGAGTCCAGGTATGACTGAAGTTGCATAAATCTCAGCGTTACGACGCTTCTACGTTATGTTGCAAAGGGCCGTGCTCTTGTGATGACTAACTGTGAGAAAACGCAAATGACAAAGCAAAGGCTGGACTGCGACCTCCTATTTCTGACCCTGACACTTCCCTAGCAGAACAGGCGAGCCCCAGCACCGGCACCATCCGCCGGCAGAAGATGCCAGGCAGCACAGCTAGCTCCGCGCCAGCCCCTTCCAGACCTGTCCCAGGTCACCACGTACGGCGGAGCCGCAGGCTGCCGGCCGGAGAGCACCTTCGCCCTCCCGGCCACGCCGTCGGAGCACAGCTCCATCCGAGGGGCAAGGCCTGGGAAGCCCCTTGGCTTGGGCACCCGGGGATGCTGTCTGGATGGTCACAGCCTGCTGCTGGCACACGTGGATGGATGGCCACCAGTTAATTTTCTGCGCTGACCTCCTCGCGCTTTTGTTCAACGTTCACGCTCGTATTTGCACTTTCAAACGGTGTTTCGTGCGAGACTTAAGGTACAGTTCTCATCTTGAGCATCTATGGCTTCAACAAAAAAATCAGTAGGGTTCCTGTTTAAAAAGAAAAGCAGCATTCAAGTATTTTGTCAGGAACGCATTTTACCTGCTGCGATACACTATTTGTTTAGACCAAAGAAGGTACCGTAGCAATCCCCCTGGGTTATTCTGGGCAGTTTCCAAAGCTTTTGCAGATGCCTGCAGGCTTTATTCATGTTGAATAATATAACCTCCCTTTTTTTCTTCTTTATTTTTGAATTCAACTATTCTTGCACCCATACAAATTTTTAAAAATTAAGTTTCTGTAAACACAGTGTTATCTTAATAAGTTCAAATATTATTAGACTATTCCCCAGGGGAACAAAAGCAATATGTTCTAAAGCAAGTGGCTGTACATTTTGCAGACGGTGGCTATTCTGAAATTAAGAAATGCAAATGATTCTACAGTTTATGTGCCTCAAAGTAAAAATAATGATATTAAATTTTAAAAAGGTAGCATAAGATATTGCTGCTTACGCAGGAGCGTGAGGATGCCAAGGGACCCAGAGCTATCCTCGGTCTAAGGTTTTCAATGGCACAGACTAGTGATCACAGGATGCTGGTGATACTCTCCAGTTACCCCTGGCAACCCTTCTCAACTGTAACGATGCTGCCCTACAATAGCTTTCACTGGGCAGCTTTCTCTTCACTTAGCTGAATGCTTTGGGACCATCTGCGTCGGAAAGCATAAAAGGCCAGCCTGCCTGTGGGCCCGTCACTCTGTACACCACCTCTCTGACCCCGATTAAATACAACTTTCAATCCCCTTTGTCCTCCCTGTTGACTTGTCCTATTAAGGGAGCCCTTTGACAAAGAAAGCGGAAGAGTGGACTAAGTGCCCCCAAGAAAGGTGATGTCTGATACTGCTCAACACAAGGATTAGCAAGCCAATACATAACAAAAGCAAGTTTGGGGGAGGGGTAAAGAGGAAAGGAAAAAAACGGTTTTAGCCAGGTCTTTGACTAATTCAGTAGGTACACAGTTCAACAAATAGCCATACAAGAGGCCTGCTCCGAAAGAAACAACTACTGGAGAACAATAATTTGAGGAGATACCGTTCAGCATCATGACACAAGGCCATGACATTGACAAGAATGGTAGATATATCATTTGCTACCTATGGTTTTTTAAACTGAATTTTGTGGAGAGGAAAGGCACCAAGAATACTCCAGAAGTTACTTTGAAGACAGACTGCTTCCTACAGAAGGGTCTTGTAAAATGTCTTAACTTCAGTCATCCACACTAACTTTAAAGGCAGGAGGCTACAAAAACATGAATGACAAGAACATCACCTAGAGAAAACCTAAATTATTTGCCACGCCAGAGGTGATTGTTTCCAAAGGCATATACTAAAAAACTATCTGCTTTTTGGAATGTGCGAAGCATCTTTGTCAAAAAGAATAAACAGTTTTAATTTGCCATATTTTCAGCTCAAAAAGACTCGCAGTAGCAATGGGGTATCCTAACGTAACACGGGCTCTGAGCCTGAAACCAACAGTCAGCACTGTGAGTGTCCGAGTGGCTCCAAGAGAGCAAGGTGAAGAGCAGAGTGCCAACTTCTCCCACTGTCCTGGTTTCAGGTGGGATAGAGTTAACTGTCTTCCTAGTAGCTGGTACAGTGCTATGTTTTGAGTTCAGAACAAAGAATGTTGATAACACTGATGTTTTCAGTTGTTGCTCAGTAGTGTTTAGACTAATGTCAAGGATTTTTCAGCTTCTCATGCCCAGGCAGTGAGAAAGCTGGAGGGGCACAAGAAGTTGGCACAGGACACAGCCAGGGCACCTGACCCAAACTGGCCAACGGGGTATTCCATACCATGGGGCGTCCCATCCAGTATAGGATCGGGGAAGTGGGGGGCAGGGATTCGCCGCTCGGGGACTGGCTGGGTGTCGGTCAGCGGGTGGTGAGCAATTGCACTGCGCATGATTTGTACATTCCAATCCTTTCATTATTGCTGTTGTCATTTTATTAGTGTTATCATTATCATTATTAGTTTCTTCTTTTCTGTTCTATTAAACCGTTCTTATCTCAACCCACGGGTTTTGCTTCTTTTCCCGATTTTCTCCCCCATCCCACTGGGTGGGGGGGAGTGAGTGAGCGGCTGCATGGTGTTTAGTTGCTGGCTGGGGTTAAACCACGACACCCACCATCCATGCCTAGCCTCGGCAGAAGAGAGCAGCCTCCTGGCCAGCACCCTCAGCAACACAGATGACCAACTGGGAGAGTGGGAACCCAGCTGTGCCCTGCTGCGAGATAGAAAATAATGCTGCTCTAGCAGCGTTTGCCCAAGATACAGGGCAGTAATAATTACGTGATTATCACGAGGGAAAAGTGAGGAAGCACCTCAGTGCAGAAGATGTCTCCACTGAAGAACCTGAAGCCAAACAGAAGGGACTTCTGTAGAGTGAAGCAGCAGAAGGGACGACTGGGGATTTTAATTCCAGAAAAAAGGTATTGAAACAGTAGAAGTGACCAGAAGAGAGAAACAATAGTCAGAAATCCATACACAAAACAAACCTTAAAAGAACCCCAATGAGTTCTGGGAGCAGACCTGTATTTCTAACCCCCAAATTGGCAGTAATTAGGCTAGGGAAGCAAGCAGATCAGATTGGCCCCATGAAAATGTCAAAATACGGCAAATCTACCTGCTAGCATATTATGAAGGATTACAGCACAACCGCTTGCCAGCAGAGGTTTTTTTCACACTACAGCTTAACCACATTTTTCCTTTCTTTACAACAGCTCTGCCTCCCAAAGCCCTGAAGTTATATCCATGACCCTTCCAGCTGAGGACCAGAAAAGACTTCCTCCAGAGCATGTCAGGAACACTGGTGGTGTTTGTACAAAGCATCACAGTGTAAGCCTTCTTCTCAATCCTCTTGGTGGGGCAAGTCATTGCAAGGAGCAAATCTTTTCAGGGATTAAAAGCAAATTGGGCACATCATCAAAGCTGTGTTCACTTCTCAGCCATCAGGAAAGTCTGATTTTGTTATTTAGAACAACATAAACTATTGGCAAAGTTATTATCTGTGTAAGCGCTCTAAATGTCCCCACTCACGCTTGATCTGCAGAGGCATGAGTACTGCTGCCCCTACCTGATCCCCCTTATCTAGCCTGCTCCTACCAATTCCAATCCAGTTGTCGTACCGTATCTTGTTAAGTAAGCAGCTGATCTCCAAGTTTCACTACATCACCAAAACATTCTTATACTTCCTTCAATGCTGTCGACCTGTATGGCATTTTAGTGCACAAATGACCATTAAAAACACGAGGCAGTTGGTGGTCCTAACACTGAGAACTGGTTCTGCATTACAACAGGCAGAAATGGGACACGTGGAACGAGCAGAAGTCTCTGGTTGCCAAAGAACAGCAACAGAAGGAGATACGAAATCAGCAGTTTTTAAGATGAAAGTATGAGAGGAGACATGCCACTGGGGTTGGTCCAGGCCACAGAACAACAGGACTCCCATCAGAGCAGGCTTCTTGCCCCTCTGGCGACAAGCAGCATAGTCACAACCCCTGTAATTGAGATTGCACCAGGGACAAGGTGTGCAGCGGAGGAGTTGTAACGAACTTCTCCTCCACCAGAGTGGGGAGGGAAGAAATGGGGACACATCAGCCACGACAGCTACCAAAACGGACGGCGTTAGTCAAAACCTGTGTGTTCCCCCCCAGCTCGGCGGTGCAGTGCTGGCAGGCACGGCGGAGCTGGCACGGGAGCTCTGCCAGCAGCACACCGTGGCTGGAGCACTGGGACATCTGCGGCCATCTCCACCGCCTTTCGCAGATGGCATGCAGCGGGATCGCGCACATAGATGAACGGACAGGACAAGGCACGCTGTGGCAGTCATGGACAGAAAACCAGAATTATTCATTCAGAATATGCTAGCTGTACCATTCTGGCACGGCAATCCCTCTTTTAAATAAAAGGTGAAAATTGTGCTTGCATCAGTGAAAAACCTCCTTGCACGCAGCAGGGCCAGAGTTTCACCAGCTGCCAGTTCACGTGGGCAACATCAGCAGTGCACCATTCTCCAGTGAAGCTTTCCACTTCCAAAACTTGTGTCCAGCTACGCCGACCTCCTTAAAAACACTTGCTGCAGCACCTCATTTTGAGTCCCAAATGTACAACAAAAGACAATGCAAAGTACAGCTGGCATGTCTTAAACCTTAACTATACGAGACCCAAAGGAACAGATGACCGTGCTACCATCAACCAGCAGGCAAAGTTTGTGGCTCCAGAAACTGTTTCCAGACACCATTCCAGCATGGGTTTTGCATGGGTTACAGCAACCGCTCAGGCACAGTTCTTGCAGCAATTGGGGTTTTACTGACAGCTTTATTAACATTAACTACGTGCCTTTTAAATTTTCTATTGAAATTTAATGTTTTATTTGGCACAGTCAATTTAGACTACAGATGTATTTCCTTCTTCCTCTTTTTGTCTTTTTTGAAAGGGGGCAAAAACATCAGTAAAGTCCCCGAATGGGCACCACTGAAAATTAGTATTTCTCTATGCACTCAAGAAAGTAATAGATGGGAACCTGTTTCTAATAGTTTTACTTTCTGTGTTATCTGGAGAAAAACAGATTCATACATACAAAGTGGACTGTTTCAGAAGATAGTGCTGTGAAAAATGAAAGACTGTTCCAAAGTAAAAAGTGATTATTTCAGATGAAATGAGAAGCTCCAATGTCAACCTTACTGCCTGAATCAGCAAAAAATCAAAGCTTTGCATAGAATAGGAAATTGGAGATTTTCCTTAAATTTACATTTCTTTTTGCTGAGCACATTTTTGCTTAAACATGAAAGAACTTCTTAGAGACACTCCTAGTTTCAGACATTGCTTTTTGCTACAGTGCTGTAAAATGCTGCTGCCTGGGACTGGAATCCCATTAGTACAATTGGAAGAATTTATGTATTAATGCTAGATATGAGCCACAACAGCCATGGAAGCCAGCTATTTTTAAGACTTATGTCTATGGACAACATCATCCAAATGAAATTTTATTTTATTTTAAAATAAGATCTCCTCGGCCATATTGACAATTGTCCAACAGAGAATCCAAAGCGATATGACCTAAAAATTGTAGTTTCTTGAGGCAGAATGCATCAGAAATGTAGGCAAAATACCGACATATACATCTCTGATATTCTGTGCCCTTCTACAATAAAATCAGGAAAAACTAACTCTAGGAATTTCATCATAAAGCATTGTACTATTTATTAAAACCTAAGAGATACATACCATTTGTATTCCATACATGTAGTATCATAATTACATAATTAAAAACCATATAGTTTTGATATTACGATCTACCTTGTAAGAGGCTCCTTTTCAAGACTACCCTTGTGATTCTAAGCCTCAACAAATTTAAATTGAAAAAGAGTGAAAAAAATTACCCCAATCAGTCGAAAATAGCTTTGCTTTATTCCTGAAGTGCCGTATCTTCTCCTTCACTGAAGAGATGCCAAGTATCCTCCCTCACACCAGTGCAGTCATACGGGCTCTTCTCTAACAACAGGCTAACAACATGCAGACCTACCAGTAGAAACTTCCAGTAAAAACAGGAGACTAAGGGCAATGTAAGAAGCAGCAATATGATTATCCTCTGCAGGGTAAGATGATAAAACGATGTGTATCTACTACAGGAACACTGACAATTCCCCAAGACAGACCAGAGTCTGTGAACTGTCTGGTTTTCAAAAAATTTCAAAAAATGAAGCATCCTCAGCCAGCAGTAGGACCTAACCTTTAGAAAGTAAACCCTGTTCTTACAGCAACTGTTTTTTCCGGTGACCATTCCTGAAGTATCTGCTGAACTTCTGGAATAAACACAGAGGTATGAGGGAAGTTGCCATTTCAGCTGCACCTAGAAATACCGGGATTATACAGAGAAGCAAAATCTTCTCTTGCAAAGAAACTGCACAATTTGCAATGGGAAACCAAAACCTGGTTCTCCAGCCTGACAGCTGACAGTGCCTGCTGCTGTTGCCTCTCGCAATACATACATGCTGAAGAGCATCGCAGGAGAAGATGTTGAGCTCTCTGGCTGCGCATCCAGGGGTGTCCACATGCTCTCATGGACCTTCTCCCCTGCAAAGGTCCTGCAGAAGAACCAGCCTGGCAGAAGCTGAGATCAGGCTCTTCCAGGACTGAACTCACCGGGGGCTAGCTGATTTCCAAATCATTTGAATTTGCTTTGGCATGTGAGCCACTGCTCCCTTGCATAAGCAAACTCCAGTAATCCTTCAGGACAGAGAATATGCTTACACCACGCTGTCTTGAATAGATTAATAATTTACAGAAAATACTGTTGTATGAACTGCTGATTCATCCACAGCAACAAATATCCACAGTAGAATCTTAAACTACAGGCATGAAACCTAGGTTAATCAAGATCTCTTAAAAACTCAATGAATAATTGTTTTAAAACTCAACTGAAATAAAACTGCTCTGTATTTGCTTCTTTACTTTGGCACTGTGCTGGTTTTGGCTGGGATAATTTTCTTCGCAGTAGCTAGTATGGGGCTACGTTTTGGATTTGTGCGGAAGACAGTGTTGATAATAAGGCGATGCTTTCCTTACTGCTGAGCAGTGCTTGCACAGCACCAAGGCCTTTTCTGATTCTCACCCCACCGCACCAGCGAGGAGGCTGGCGGGGCACAAGGAGTTGGGAGGGGGGACAGCCGGGACAGCTGAGCCCAGCTGACCCAAGGGATATTCCAGACCACATGACGTCATGTATTAATTGTGTATGATGACCTCTCCTTGTGTTTTTGCCTCTCTTGCTGGCAACCAAGAGTTTTAAATTTGTCCTGGCTAGTACAAATGCAAAAGGCTAGACTGTGGGTCACCAACATCTGCAAAGTAGATGGATAATCTGAAAGAAAGGAAGGTCACAGGCAAAAAGCAAAGATGTCACTGTAAAAGATGAGGAAAAAGAACATGCACAAAGTAGTCAGAACTGTGAAAAATACAGTAAAAACACCAAAGATGCTAGAAGTGTTTTCTTCTGATTGTCGCCATCAAAAGTACTGCACTGTATTAGTAAGTGACCTAACAGGGGCTTAAACTCTAATTATTCTGTGCTAAACCCCATACACAAGCCAGTTTGTTCCATCATGCATAATATTGCAACAAATAATATTAAGCACAACAAACATGTATAAGTTGCCATCAAGACATCTTTTCTTAAGACTGTATATCCATCTCTACAGAATTCACATACAGATATTTGTGGCAATTATTTGTATCTAAACCCAAGTAATAAAAAAAATTCCCTTTAGGTCACTACTCTTAAAGTATTTCACGGAACAGAGTGGTTAGATGGCATTCTCACATTTGGAGAGGTCATTCAAATACAGATTTTATAGGGCAACAAACCAGAAGAGCAGACTAAACACAGCACAAGCCTGCCTTTGTTTCCTCAGTTTCCTGTTTTTCTTTAGAGAAACTTTGGTCCGTCCTTCCCTGCGTGCTGAAGTTATCAGAGAGGTAACGCTGCCCGGTGCCTCCTCGGGCGACTCGAACCAGTTTGGTTTGGACGGGCAGGGGCTCGGTGGCACAGCGGCGGGGCAGCGAGGCCACGGGACGGGGAGCGGGCACCGTGACCTGGCTCTGGGACCGGTGGGGTCCGCGGGACCTGGCAGGCAGCTGTGGGCAGCGGGTACTGCCCGCCGTGGGTGGGTGGGCAGGCAGCCACGGCCTGTGGGGGTGCAGGCGGTGGGGGGGCCGGCTGGGACAGGCAGAGGTCCGCGGGCTTTAAGGCGTGAGGCCAAGGAGGGTGTCATGGAGCACCACGGAGGGGTTTTCAGAACCTCCTCACGGGGTTTGGGCAAGAGGGATGAGAAGGCAGGCGGTGAAAGCAGAAGCAGGCGAGAGGGGGCAGCCCGCCGGCAGTCCCAAACGTGCCGGGTCTCCACAGACGCAACCCCAACACTGACCCTCACTCAGGGCACCGGCAACGCGCGATCCGGCGAGGATTTTGGGCCGGCGGCGGCGGCGGCGGCGACCTCCAGCAGGTTGCAGAAAGCATGGTGGCTTCTGCCCGAGCCGCCGCAGCGGAGGTGCGGCGGAACAAAGGGACGCCGGGACAAAGCCAGTAGTTGCAGATCATCTGCTGCCCGCAAAGCGGGGCCGCCGGGACGGGGAGCAGGCAGCGGCGTGCCCAAGGAGGGTCAAAGCAGCCGGGGTGGGGGACATGCCTCGGTGCTGGAGAAGAAATCGAGGCGGCCCTCGAGGCCTTCAGCAGGCAGCCGAGTCAAGTCTCCCTCCTTTCGCGTTACCTCCCTTAAGGATTTAGCGGCACGGCGCTGACTCTGCGGGAGAAGCAAAGGGATGCCACCAGCTCCACAGCAGCTCCACGGCTGCCTCTGGAAGCTCCTGTCCAGCAGCACCGCTCTGGCTGCGGAGGACGCGGAGAAGAAAGTGCGTGGTGGGACCACCAGCCCCTCCTGCAGCCTCCTGCACCGTGAAACCAAGGTCTGCTACGCCACAGGCAGCAGGACTGAGCCGGGATGCACGGCGAGGTACTTGGAGAGACAAAAAACATATAGAATTACTGCACACGAAGGGAGCTCTCTGAAGTCCAGGCTGTATTTAAATACTGAACTGTTTTGCCTGTCCACAGGCAGAGGAGGACGAGCAGCTCGGGGGAGAGAGGAGAGCACCGGCCCTTACGTCACTGAGCTGCAGCGAACAACAGAGGGAAACGTTCAACCCCATCGCCGCCAGCAGCGCAGGCGGCAGGAGCAGATCCACACTCTTCCGCAGGCAGAGCTGCGGCAAAACATCACCAGCGCGCAGCTGAGCTTTGTTGAGAGAAAACAGCAATGCATTCTCCCCCGTGAACAGAAATAGAAAAAAAAAAAAAAAACAACCCCCAAACCAACCCCCAAACCCAGTTAAGACTTCAGCCCACAATATCTGAACCTAGTGAACGGGATCTCCTTTTACCTTTTTGTCTTCCAGCCTTGGAGACTCCAGGAACTCTCCCACTTGACCTGGCCAGCTGAGGACACCCCTGTCATCTTCCCACTCCACAGTAAATTCTGCTGGGGCCAAGCCACAAACCTTATTTCACAGAACTGCAGTGGTGCTGGGAAAACCACACAGGAGCACTTCGCCATGCACAACGTGTTCGAGGAGCGTGGCTGTCAGCGTACAAGCAAGAGTCCAGCTTTTCAGGACTAGGTAACAACTCTACGTGAAAGATATTTTCATGGATGAAAATTTCCTTTTTCAATTACATTTTCACACTCCCACAATTTATTTCCCTGCAGGAGAATGGTATCTGACAGGAATAAGCTTTCATGACACACTTGTAACTTCAGTACGGAGATGGACAGAAGAAGTGTTATCAGTGATCTAGCTGGGAACAACGATAAACGGAGCAAGACAGCCCAAATGAGTGCATGCAAAACTCGCACTCGGAAAGGAATGTTTTCCTACTCATGCTTTTTAAAGGTGAAAATGCACTGCCAAAATCCTCTCAGCAAGCATTAACAGCATATCATCTGTGCTATCAGTTACAAAATCTCCGATTCCAGCATTTTGTAGCTGATGCTGTTTACTGCCACATCCCCACAGCAAATTTACCTTTGTGTTCCTTATTCCCATTTACTCTTCTAATGACACACGCTGAAAATAAAAGGCACCAGTATAACATAATTCAGACATTTTAAACTTTTCTCTCAACTATTTCTGAAACATATCTGTTCCATTCAGGCTTAAAAAAAGGAGATACAGAATGGGGTTAAGTGCATCTTTTGTCAGTAACCTATCTGCTCCCTGTGGTCTCGTAAACAAGCTGCTTTCTTTAGAAATACAGCAGACCTTCAATTTAAATTTATGGAAAGGCTGAACCAGAGGAGCCCGCACTCAAATAATTTTAATAACCTATTAAGTTGCGACTTCAGATTCATTTTATAACCATGTTCCTCAGGGAACAGCACTATCAGGATAAAGATAGAATTTTTTTTCTTTTAAAGATAAATAGCATCATTAATCTGCAACATTTCTTTTCTATTATCTTTCAAAATGAGGAGTTATTTTGTTCTGATCTTGAGGTAATTAGCCTTCATTCACTAGCCAGAAAATGTCTGTGTTCTGAAAATTAAAAATGTGTCATTAAGTGGAATTTACCATAATGTCATTTATCTTTATATAGTTCATCAGTGACAGCAATGGGCCTGGGAATCCATCAGCTTTTACCAAGGAAGCATTAAAACAAATTGAAAAACAGAATAATCCCAGGCACTCTTTAACACAGTCAAAGCCATTTGGGTAATTAAATAGTGGTATTTAAAGTTTTAATTTAGATTTTCCCCTCTGTTCATCAGCAGTCAAATGAGATGTTCATATTCATAACTGTTTGTAATAAAGGGTTTCATAAAGCAAACGGAATATCAATGCCGTCAAAATTAAAGAGAACACAGAGAAATCTTTCAAGTGCAAACAGGGAAGTTCATTCCTACTGCACCCTATTTTCTAAGATTACATCGGGAATAAAACCTCGCTATACCTGGCTCGCTTTCCATACTAATAATGCACAAATTCTATGATGTTTGTGCTCCCAGTAGTTATAGCCACCTTCATTTACATTTCTTGTCTTTGAGTGTTTTGTTACACAGAAAAGCCAACTTCAAGAAGTGGTATAGTTTGCCTTCTGTTTCCATTGTTTTTCAATTGTTTGCATATTAATCTCAAACATCTTTTATCTTGTATGTTCAGCTCTTGAGAGGTTATCGTTCTGTTGTGCTCCTACAGCTATTGCAATGCAACAATGTGCACCCAGGAAGCTAGTATGTAGTATAAATAATGTTAACAATAATTATTTAGGGACGCAAACAGAATCACTAATAAGCAAACCATATAACTGTAATCAACTTCAGGGAATTTGTTTTTTTATATATACAGGCAAAATATTAAGACAATGTTTATTAAAGCTTACGAGCATCCCAGTTCAACCCAGAATAGCTTATGTGAACAAGCTTACATGAGCATCCTACCTACCTACCTACCTACTAACACGGAGGTTAGTCAGCGCACACTTCTGGAGACCACTCCGGTGGACCAGCTGACTTTGGCAATAGACGGTTTAGCAGAAAGAAGACGGCTCTCCTAGGAAGGCCATCAGTACTGCTATATAGTGAGATAAAATGCAATTAAATCTTAACTTCAGGACACAGCTCTAAATTTGCTAATTATGGTTTAATTATGTTTAATTACAACTTCTGTGGCAGGAAAACCAATGTATAAATGCTTGCTAGTACCGCTCTTACTAGATACTATTAAAGCCTACTGTCAGTTTTTGCCAAAATTAAATGAGACAGATTAAGTAGTTCCTCATGAAACAGTTTCAACCGAAATAAGTCTGACTAATGAAACTTTCAACACATGTACATTCTCAGCAACATGCTATTGGCTGGGACGCAGTTATTTAAAATATGGAAAAAAAAGCATATATGCTCTCTTCTGAGTGCAGCTGGACCTAAATTAGACCAAAACTGTCAATAGTTTAGTGTGCGACTTTTGTTCTCTTCTTCCAGATGGCAAAAAATGTTAAAAGATTTTAGCTTGTTTTCGAATGAAAAGTCTAATAACTTTTGCTCACTCTTTTTTAAATAAAGAAGAAAACCCCCAAATTATGACTCCATTTGCAATGTTACAGAGACTTAGATGTACATTTTTGCAGAACCACCTCTATTTTTCAGTTCCAGAGCAGTGGCAATATAATATGCAAGAAAAGATACTCTTATATAGCACCAGAAAGAAACATTAGAAACCTGAGTGCCTCTGGAATTTTTCATGTATTGAGTGGAACAATACAGCACAGCATAAATTATATACAACGTAAAATCAGCACAAGCTTAACAACTCAATAAATACCAACACACTGATGATAAATTAGGCTACAGTATTTTCTGCTATATTCCTATTCCTCCTTTGCTGAAAAATATTTTAATTTTTATCACACTCATCGTACAGAAAAGTTCACTAAATACACATCTTTCAAGAAAGGCTGGTCTCTAAACAAGTAACCATGCTAGGTTTTTAGCAGTGTAAATTTTCTCTTCTGACAATAATGAAATATTCCTTTTAGTTATCCTTCTAAAGTATCTTCCCAAACTTACTTACCTCTGCTAACCTGTTTCCATGAACACCATTCTGGCAACTTTGGGTTTTCTTTCTTTTTTTTTTTTTTTTTTTTTTTTAATTTAACTAGATGCTTTTGAGTCAGTACTATGGCTTAGCTTCCTCTGAGGCAGGGTCATACTGGCATAGTTGGACTTTAAGCTCTACAGCTCTGCTAGATTTCACTCCTTTTTAGCAGCTCCTTTTGTTCACAAGCACACATTGTCATTGAAGGAGATGGGGAGCAACTTTCAACTTGTGAAGCAAGCAGGTCTTGTGAAATTATTCCATTCCTAATTCCTCCTACCCAGGCAGTGAATAAATACACCATTGCAACTGCTGTGGAAATCAAAATGAACCCTACAGTTGGCAAGATAAAGTCAAGTCATACACGAACACAATAGAAATACCTGCAGTACCTGCTAGAATTAACTGATTTAACACCACTTTTTAAAAATAAAGTTGGGTCACCTAAAGCCTAACACAGACTATTTTAAAAGGCATACATGGAAGGAAACAGGCAAGAAGGTGCACAATTACCCCTGCCCTGTAGCAGCAAAGTAACTTAATAAAGAAGTGACAGGAGATATTTCACGTCAGTAGGCAGAAACCCCTCTGCCTGCTGGGAGGAGCCGTAACGTCCCCCCCTACAGTGCCAGCAGGCTCTGGAAAGGAGCAGAGCCTGTCTATCCTATACCTGCTGGGACAGCCACATAGGTGTGTGGCCACAGAAGAACAGAGATGAAGGAGAAAACCAAGATACAGTTCTATTGGGAAAACTGAAAAATCGGAACATTTCCACCACCTCCTGCGCAGCCGTGACGAGAGTGAAAAGTGGCATCTTTAAAGTTACCCAGATGAGCTAACAGTGACTAGCAGCAAAGACAAAACAAATGCAAACGTGTTCTTTAAAACGATCTCTATACCGCAATTCTGAGTGGCAAAATACAATCAATATGATGTTTGGAGTGTGCACCTTATCCCCCAAACCGCCGGCTACCTATTAGGGTAATAAAAATAGCTAGACTTTCGGTAATGTGAACTCTATTCTTGTAACATTTAACTTAACTTCCTGTGTCTTTGTGTTATTCAAGGAAGTGAAACTCATGCATAGCATGTTTATATTATTCCTCCTTATAGTAGACTTGCAGACAATGTCAGGTCTGGAGAGATAAGAGCTGCCTCTAGGACATGAATTCTCATGAGGATTAGACAGCCACCATCTGGGGCCTCGGGTTTATCTGCAGCAGCTGCAGTCTAAATATCAGCGCTGGATAAAAACGGGTGCTGGTCCTGAAGTGTTTAACAAGTTGCTGCAACTTGGTTTCAATTACAGTCTGCTGTCTTTCGAAAAAATGGAAGAATAAATAACAGAATGACCTCCCTTCTCAGCAGAAAAGCGCCAATGGATGTTCACTGCAGCTCTGCGACCTTCTGTACTGCTCTCTGCCCAAAAGAAAATCCCAAATCGCAAGAGTTAAGGTGAACCGGTTTGGTATAAAGGCTTAGTAAAAAACAGGGCATGGCAAAAAGAATCTATGTTTTCAGTACACTTGCCTATTGGCATTTGCTGAACTGTCAAACTTCCGAATGTCTAAAACAGGTGAAACAAACCGTATGAGGGGCTGTGGGTTTAGGTATACTAAACGTTTGGAGTTTTCCCTGCAAGTAAGGAACCAAAGGTAATTGTCAGAGGCACCAACAAGAAATGGGGGAAGTGGCAAATCACTTGCACTTGTTCCAAGTTCTAACCTGCAGCCGAATAAATTGAGCACATAGATTGCCCTCTGCTGCGTTGGCGAGGCAGCAGAAAGAGCCCTTGCCTAGAGATTTTGGCACTTTCTTCTCTAGCCGCTTCTTTCTTCCTTACTTCACTTATTTTCTGCTGCAGCTGCATCTTGTTTTATAATTCTGTTAAGCAAACCACAGGGCACTACCTAAAAACAATCAATAAACCTCATTAAAATAATTAAAATAATTTTTAAAAGGAAATATTTCTGATGAAAAAGCTATTAAAAAGGTATGGAATGAAACAACGAGCAGGAGGAAGGAAAAATTTTGGAGTGATCCCTGGGCATGCCTTCCTAAGTCGATGCTTCAAAATGCAGAAGTGTCACTGGCTTCTTAGTTAGACTTTAAAAAATTGACTTTTAAAAGAATGCATTGGTTTTGTGACAAGGCCTGCCTCTTTGTGTTGATACAGCAGTGAAAAGGGAAGGTTTCCTACTTCATTCAGTTTCCTTGTCTTGGGTTAGCTCTGCTTTGGTACACATGTACATAGCCTGTGTTCCAGCACCATCACCTAAAACAAGACTGAGGTAAAGATGCCCGTTTGGGGCAGTTGGAGAAAGCAAAGTGCCTCCTCCACCCATTCTGCACAAGAGGTGAGCAGCTCTCAGACTGGACGTGCGAGCCCGCAGGACCCCACGGCTGATTTCACCCAGGAGCAAAGAACAAATCCCAGTGGGAGAGAGCCTCCAGCCATTCTCTGCGACTCTGAGACAGCTTTGAATTCGGTCAGAAGCTTCTGTTATTGAACCTGCCACCATTTCCCTGAAGCCAGCTGGAAATGTCCACCATGTCCTGTACTGAGTACCAGGAAATGGGATGGTGAAGCCACCGAGATAAGCAGAAAAGAAGTAAATGTCCAGTCCGATGCCTGGACAAAGCCAGCAACCACCCTACACATTTCTTAAATCGAAGCCAGATATTTCCCGACATGATGTTTTAGCGGGCAGCACTGAGTAACCCGCCACTACAGAAGAGGTGCTGCTTCAGTGCTGGGTACTCAGCACTGTCCAGCTAGATGTGGTGGTTAGGTTATTTCAAAAACAGGTGCTGGGAAACTAAATTTCCAAATCCATATTAAACCTTTAAATAAAGCCAAGTCTAATTAGGAGACCAATTTTAGACTTTTTTTTTTTTTTTTAAATTAGAACAAGCTACCGATTTTGGACATTACAGCTGCACATCAGAGCACCCCATCTACCTTTCTTCCTACCCAAAGCACAGGTACCACGGGTTGTCCAGGAAACGTGACCAAATTGGAGCATCTGACCAGCTCGTATTGTCACCCTGACTGACCACAGCCCATTTTGTACTAAGCCAGGATTCATTAGATCGCTGCCGCAAACCTGCAGGCCCCCCCACTACTGCTGTGCAAAGCCACTATCCACCAACTCACGGAGAGGCATGCAACAGAAACGTTAACAGATGTCCTAGGAAATAGGGAGAGAAGGAAAACCAGCAGACAACCAGGATCTCAACAGGGTGACCGAACCCCCTTTGACCGCTCATAGCCCACGCTCAAGCAGCTCTTCATGGCCATGCAGCTGCAGCACTGGGACTGGCTGACGGCACCAGCACGAGAGCCTCCTGCTCCATCTGCTCCGATGCAAACGTCAAAACCAATTTTGGATGTGGAGTAAGTAACCAACCTCTTGCCCTCTGGACTAAGAAGCAGAGGAGTATTTTAAGGAAGAACCGCAAACATTATGCTTCAACACAGCCATCAGGCACGGGAAACCTCCCAGAAGCGAGAGGTGTCCAGTGTGGTGATGAAGTTCATAGGACAAAGTGGTTTGGGAAGATCCTTCAACCTCTTCAACAGAGATGCTTTGGGACAGGAGAGCCCAAGTCCCACTGAAGGGAAGACCAACTTCTGCTTCTTCCAAGTGGGCCCCGGAGCTGTGATCAGCCGTAACGCACATGGTGGACTGTGGCAGGCTGGGATCCTCCACGTGGGACAAAGCAGCCCCTGAATTCAGCTCCCTGTCCCCCAAATGCTGGCAGTGCCTCCGAGCCACCCCCACGCAATGCAGCCTGCTCTCGCCCACCTTCTGGAGACCATTTTCACCCAACGCCAGGTCACTCTTCAACCGCACCAGCTCCCACGATGCGGCTCACCAGACGGCGGCACCGGACCGGCGCCAGGACGAGCAGCCACGGCGTGGGGGATGGACGTCATGGACCACCTGCTTGGTAGCACTCCAACCGGCGTGGAGCTCGCGGACCATGGCCCCAGCAATGCCTATTTCCAAATATGCCCACCTCCCTGCATAACGCAAAGGAACGTCACGTAAAAAACAGCGAATCGCAGTGACTTATCTATCTTCACAGTTAACAGCCTTTTCTGTTCTATCTCCAAAGGGCCAGGGCTACCTGCTGCCTTCGAGACATCTTGCGTGTTACTTGGGCACAGAACTTTAGGAGCTCAGACCAAATATTTGTGGCCAACTCTCGTCTCCAGCTGTGGCCAAGATCGAGCACCTCGGGAGAAGTACAAGGGCACCGAAACCTCTCCCGGCTGCTCTCGCTGCCAGCAGCTCCTCGTGAATCTTCTGAGCCCATGGATGATGTTACACAGCTTAATGACGTGGAGCCTGAAGAAGGACTTTGTTTCAAACACCAGTTTCATTGGATGCTGCCTAGGTTCTTGCACCGAACAGACAACAAAAACTTTTAAATAATCCTCTTCTCCACATACACATGATTTTACACAGCCCCTTCATCATCCTCCCACTGTCTCTGTTTGAGGCCTTATTTAACAACAGCAATTAAAAAGTATTTGAGATTACCATATAGTATCCCATATATCCTGTTTGAACGCATTTGCAAATTTTAGTTTTGTATAATGATAACATTTTAAAGCATAAATACATACGCAATTTTAAATGCCTAAAATTCAGATTCGAACTCCAAGAAATACTGACAGGTGCAATAATCTTCATTGATGATAAAACAAAAATAATTGCATTTCTGTAAGAAATAACCCTGTATGTCTTACCTTTTTACCCATTCTATTCTTGCCAGATAGTCTCTTCATATGCCGAGTTTAACACACTTTTAATGTACAAGCGTGGCTAAAAAGATGTACTGCTTTTGCATAACTGTAATGAAGATATTATATTTGACAAGAAGATACTAAAAATGGACTTGAAATTCTCTTACGCCAGCAATGCACGTGGTATAGGAGAAGAACAACCAACGCATCCAGCTGCAGCTCCCAGTCCTTACATTGCTCTGGTCTAGCCCTAACAGACTCATTTTAAAAGCATTTTAGCTTACCATTTCTGAGGGACCGGGATGTTGCAGGCAAACTGCTGACTCCATCAGCTTTATACTAGCTGATAAACACATTCATTGATATATTTTCAACAATTTCCTTCTACTTGTGTACCGTTTTAGAAGTACAAAGGGAAAACAGGCAGAACTAAAAAGCTGGCCATCAGGTTTCAGCACCAAACACTTCAGCATTCAAACATTGCTGCAATTTGATCACCTCTAGGCACTTCAGATGCTGCAATTTCTAACGTGTTTTCTGTTACTTTAAACATTTTCCTAAAACCATGAAATATAAAGGTGTAAGTGAAAGGCCATGAGGACAAAAGGTAGAGCCCACTGTGTATCAATTTTATGCAAAGCAAATATGGTTGATTACAACCTCCCGCTCTTGTTTCACAACCTGCACTAAATAACACCGTTAAAAGCCTTTTCAGTTTTTGAGAATTAACAGATGTATGAAAGAACTGAGCAAAAAGTGCACAGTTTGCTGGTGGATATTTAACAGAGCCCATACCGCCTGTTCTGCCAGGAGACACTGCTGGGACAACCCAGCCTCATACAGCGATGCTGCCAAGGGTGGTTCATGGAGGATGGGCAGCATGCATTTTCGTGAAGGACAGAAGAAGTCACGCCAGGTCAGGTCCCCATGGATGCACTGATCTGCACCGGTGCCCACAGGCAGGCATAGGATGTCCTCCACTGACCAAGTACCAGGCGTGCTCTCCCTAAAACCTCAGGTTTATTCTTCCAAGGACAGACTATGGACACGTTCAGGAACATCTTCCGCCTCAGCCCCTCGGTCCCCATGGGAACTGGTCGCTTCGCCTTCAGCTGTGGAAGGTGGTCCCCCCTCAAATGCTGACATCCGTGCCCTGACATCCCCCCCCACTCCATTCTGCGCAGGGCAGTGCCGGTCCCTCTCCGTGCCGCAGCCCACCGATGGGAGTTTGGTGGCCCCTTTGGGGACCAGCCGCTCCTGGGGACATGCTTTGGCCAGCCAGACCCACCGCCATCCACAGGTTTTAACGCTCTCCCTTGGACGCTCCCAAGGCCAATGAAGACGCATTGAAATTTCGCTGGAAGGGGTTTTAACAGCCAGTAAACAAATGGTTCCCTGCTGCGTTTCTAACAGAGACAGCAGCACCGTACAGTGAGATCCAGAACATGTTCAGGGAGGTTAAAAAAAAAAAACAAAAAACAACCCCAACAAAAAAACCCCAAGCATGACTGCTTTAATGCGAGTGAAAGGCAACATACAATAGATACAGCAAGCTATGTACATTATTTTACCAGTCTAGGCCTCTAAGTAGACAATTATATGCTTAAATGTTAAGATTCCCTAAGCTGGCTTAGCAGTCTCCATAAAATAGTTTGAAGCATCTGTTTCACAAGAAGGTTGTCTGTTTAGAAGTTGAAAAATAAAAGGAACAGAAGCACTAAAATATGGTTTTACAGAAACCAACGATTCTTCTGAAAATAAGCAAACAGTATTATAGAAGGGGTTTGCTTTTTCCCCCAAACGAAAGCAAGTTTATCAGTACCATTATTAAAACTAAATTTCCAAATTTAAGTTGTAATTCCTTAAAATTGCCTGTTACACTGAAAAAAGAAAAAAAGGCTAAGTAGTGCTTCCCATGACTAAATGGATTAATTCTTTAGTACAACACAATTACTGCTCTCCACACAGTTTCAGTGAACATCTAAATAAACACCCAAAGCTTATTTTACGCAAATAAAAGATCCATTCTAAGGAATGGACCCAAATGCTAAAAAGTTGACGTTTTGTATAAAAAATAAAGAAAAGCTATACGGGGAAATGGGAGAAAGAAAAGGACATTTTAGGTAGGTTTATGGGGTGACATCTACTGACAAATGGATATCTTTGTTGAAGCCGCACTGTTCACATGCCTGTTTTATTTCTGGATGTCTTTCTCCAAGTTATTTTTTTTCTGATGTGGGGAGCTTAGCCTCAGCCCATCTGACCTTTCTGAGCGATGAAAGGACCTGGCTGAGAAGCATATGGTTCAGGGGCGGAGGAGGACAAGTTATTGTGCAAGTCAATGCGAAGCTAGCGTTCGCTGCGGAGGCAGGGAGCTGCCATACACGGCTGCTCCAGGGGTCCGGCGACCCCCGTAAGCCCCCGGACAAAGGCTGTGCCGGGGAATGAATGTCGGCTCTTTTCTTGGCGTGCCACAGAGGTGAGGCTGGCTCAAATCTGGGCCGCCCTGCGAGCCCCGCGCTGCACGAGGAAGGGGAAGGCAGCGAGGGCACCCGCACGGCGGGGCGGCACACAGGCACTCCTCTCCCATCCCTGTAAATACTAACGCTCTGTGTCACGTTTTTTAGTGTAGAAATGGCTTTGACGTTTGATTTTTGCAAGGCGGGTACCCGTATCTCTAGATGGTTACTCAGTGCTTTTGATAGATACGTTACATAGTGCTTTTTTTTTTAAAAAGCAAAAGCTCACGAGCTGTAAGCCATTCTGGGTGGAAGAACAGGAAAAGTTATCCCCAGCTTCTAAACTTCCCTAATTTCTGCCACTTAGCAAAAAGGCCTGCTGAGCTGAACAGACAACACTTGTTCTGCTTCTGTTCTTCATGTGAAGGGCAGCAACCTGCCCTTGGCATAGGCTAAGCTCTTAAGGTCAGTACTACCTGCTTTATAATAAGCTACAGGGGATTAATATCAAAACCATGTTTTATATTTAACAAGACACACCTTGTCAATTACACAGAAATTCTTATCTCTCATCCCTCTCTCAAAAATATCCTGTATTTCAGCAGACCAATAGTGTTTCCATGATTGTTCATTGTAGACTTAAATGGGGGAAAAACCAACACTGTGTCTCAAAATCAGCCTTTGAGGGTGTAATGCCCGATTAATTGTTGTGAAAATACAATGACAAAACGTGAATACCACCTGTATTTCTACATTACCGCTGTATTTCTAACAGTTTAATAACTAGCTCGCACACAACTGTCCTCAGGTAAAGGCATGTTACTAAAAGGCTGTGCGTCACCCTGAACTCAGCACGTTTCTTAACACCCTCCTCTAACACGTTTATCAAAATTTCTATCAACAAAACGACCACTGGAACAGTTTGGAAGGTTTTTCTTTTCCCAAAGAAGATGGTTCATACTCAACACGACAACCACAGATGAAGCATTACCACATCTCTTTTAATTACTATCAGTGACTACAACTCACCACAAAGTGAACATAATCAGCATTTTATTAAGGACAAGGAATACCTGGCAAGACCATCTGGCTGTGTCGGCAATCTCTGACCAGCTGCTCAGGACACGAATAAAGTGCACAGCTCTCTGCATCCAGCCAAAAACAAGGGACATGGGGTACCCCAAAATTAGGTCTATTGGAAAGTGCCCCCCCCCCTTTTTTTTTCTTCACAAGAAAGGGGCAGATGAAGTTCTGAATTCTCGGTAATATGAAACCCTACAGAGGCTTACCTTTGTGAGATATTTTGAGGGTTAAAAAGCAAACTAAAAAGATTATTTTAGAAAGCACAAAAGCATAAAGGAATGCCTAGAAGTATTTTGTACTGAGGAAGGATGGCTTGACTTGGACTAGCATTTTAATACTCATTAAAAAGCATGCTGTACTACATCATCTGGCACAGTACCCTCTGCTTTCACTGGCCTTTCTCAAATTTCTGTTCTTTCACTTTGCTTATACCTCTAGACTGTAAATGAGAAATTACCTGTTCCCAAACCATTTAGTTTATAGCTTCATATGCTGCAAGACGGTAAAGAACTTTTATTCCTCTGGCTCAAGAGAAATACCATCTTTTCCCTAGCTAATGGGGTAATTTCTAAGTCTCTTTAAAACCCATCCTCAAGCACAGCAGCTTGCTGACATGGAGATACAAATACCCCCCATATCTCATACAGATTTCCTTCAAAGCAGGACTACCTTATCCTTGAAAGTAAGATGCTGAATTCATCAGGTTTGTATTCTACACTGCTTACAGAGATTTCTTTAATTCCATTAATGCCAATAAAAGCAACAAAAGTTCTGTAGATAAGCATGTGTTGCTTATTTTCTTATGTTAGGGCACCCTTACATTGAAGGCAAGCAGCAGGTTCTGCCAACTGTACTTAACGTGTTTGTAAAACCATAAAGATTAAACAGTATAATGTTATAAATCCTATTACAGTATATAATCTCTAAATTACATTCAAGTGGATAAAAAAAATACACAGCTTGTTAATGAACTTTACATTTTCCTAACCCCATTTACACTGCATAGAAGAATTCTGTTACTTTGGATAAAAAGTCTATGAAAATCTACTTCTCACAGCTATTACACAGAGCGTATTCTGTTTGTCCTGGGCATCTATTCCCCTGAAAACGTCAGCCTCAGAAAGGGGCGATTTCGTCACCCCACGTCCTCTTTACCTTCTCTGGGTTTTCGCACAGCACCTTGCATGGGAGCAAGAAGTAAAAGAGGGGGATATTCAGATGGGTGCAGAACAAAAACCCGCAGCCTCCCCGCCGTCCCCTCCCTGGCAATCGGGAGAGGACATCTGCGGAGGACAGTGAGGCACCGGGGTGGCAAAATGCGGATGGCACTTGCCTGCGGACACTGCCATCGCCCGCCCGGCTGCGGGACACCGTCGGGCAGAGCAGCCGCCAGCCGGCCCCGTCCTGGCTGTCTGCAGCCTTCCCCATGGAAAACTGACTTTTTCTTCCTGCCGGGACATCAGGGAACAGCAAGGGTGAGAGCTGCGCAAAGCACTATTGTGTGAAAAGGAAAAAAAAGTATCTTTGTCTGTTGTGGTGGCTCTAAACGGAGGAAGCTGGAGTTTCAGAAACAGCTTTTTTGCAACGGATGAATGAGTTTTCCCGATCCCCTATAAATAACATAGAAACTAATGTAAATCTGGGAAGCCACAAAGCCCCACCAGTGCCTCCTGGGTGGGTTTTTAAGGCAGCAGGTTGTAAATCTGCAACTTTCTGACCAACAACAGAAGTAACACCATTTCATCTGAAGAATCGTATTTACCAAAACCCATTAAGTTTTAGAGTACTTTCACACCAATTGAGGAGACAAACCTTAAACAGTAAAAATCAGCAATTCTGAATACAGCATACACAGGAGATAGCATGCTGCTTTATGAGCAAGGGGTTGTAAAATCCTAGTAACGTTATTTTTACCAGTAAAATTTGTAGAAAAAAATAAGTAAAATTACTTTCAAACAAATGTCAGGGCTGCAATCACTTTCCTAATCTTCAGACTGTGCTAGCATTGGTAAAAACAACAGTGTGTGAGGGCAACTGCAGAAGGAGAACTTCCCCTTGTCCGATTCAAACTGCAAAACAATAAAAGGGTATGAACAATAACCTATAGCTGTATGTTGTTACAGTACAGCCCTTCTTACCTTGGACACTCAGAAAACCATGTTCAACTAAAGAAACTCAAACTACATGAACATTTACTGTAATACTACTTAAGTGGACTAAAAAAAATGGCAAAACCAAAAACAAATCAATGGAAAAACACCAGTGACATTTTAACAAGGCCTACCATAACTGAGTTATGCAGCCATGAATTTTGTTACGGTGTTCACCTCGCCCTCCATACTGTAATTCAGTTCATAAAATAAGGCATGCCTGTCAACACAACTTTGAGAAGAGTATTTGAAGGATCTGGCATCCTTGAGTCTGCAACAAGACGATCTGAATGTGGGAATTAACAAATTCATCTCAAATTCCTTAACTCCACAGGTTTGAAGCTTTTTCATTTTTTCTCCAAGAGGCCACGGAACTCAGCATTTCTCAACAGAAAGTGTAATTTTGCTGCAGCCAGACATCTGTCATGTTTTGTCCCCAGGCAGCTACCTCTTCCCCTCCACCCCCCCCCCACGCGGGAGACGTCACGGGCACACAGCAAATGTCCCTTCCAGTGACACACGGAGCTAGGCACTGGGACGGAAGAGACCGGAGCTGCAAACCCCAGCCTCGTCTTCCAGCAAGCAGAAGGTGGCATTCCCAGCATGGAAACCTGGGTGCCTGGGCTGCGGGCATGGGAAGAGACAGCAGCGTAGCAAGCGGCAAACACCCCATCCCGGGGTCCGCAGGACCAACCCTGGGGTCCGCAGGACCAATGCGACTCGGAGCGGAGGGCACTTGCAGGAGCCCAGACCAGGCTGCCTGCAAGGATTCCCAAGGCAACGGAGCTGCTGCGTCTGGCCAGACTTCCAGCTCCTGTTGCTGCCTGGTACCGTCTCTCTCACAATCTCTCTGCGGAAGGACGGGCAGTTTACAGTCCCCGGGAACGCTGTGCCACAGCGGCTTTTTAAGGCATCGTTTTATCCGCCCGCAGGCTCGTGGGCTCAGTGCAACACTGCCAAGCCATCCTCTTAGCAGGCTCAATCTGATCCTCTGGCTGAAATCAAAGGAGAGATAAGAAAGGGATGAAAAAGGTCAGGGAAGAAAATGGAGGTGAGGGAAAGGGGTGCCAGCAGGAACGCGACTCTGGGATTTCATAAGAGGTTCAGGACGGAGCCAAACTGGGTACGACGCACAGCCGCACGGACGCCTCCCTCACCTCGTTCTGGGCATCCATCAGAATGAAAATACTAGTATTTCATGGTCTGACTGCCAATCCAATGGCTATACAATTTGGTGGAGTGACTGACAGATAAGGGGATCAACATTTGACTCTAATTGTTTATTTGGTGATGCTTACTTCAGCTTTTTAACCTCCAAGTCCTATTTTATGGCTCTGCGACTGGTCAAATAACCGCACATCCCACACACCTCTTGCTTATCAGCGACCCTAACAATATTCTGGGGTAGGACGATAAAAATATTTTTGCTGGTCTGATTTGCCTTTTTTCTCTTTTATAATTAACTCAGTTTTATGTAGCATGTAGCTAGATTCCAATTCCTTGAAAAAATTAAAAGCAAGTACCTCTACAGAGCATTATCTCTTCTCTGCACCACAAACAGGCAGAATCTTTCAATTAAAAGGGGTGGTAAAAAGATATTCTTCCAGTCATCGTTAGAGAGGGATGCCATTTCTCAGTACCCACAGACAACTCGAGCTGATCCTGCAGAAGCATCACTGTGCCTTCCATCACTGGCACATGGTTCAAAGCACTGGGTGAAGGAGTGTCTCAGGTAAACTCGTTTCCTCTGCTAGATTATAAAAAACACAGCCTGCCCAGTAAATCCAGAGGAAACTCTCTGCTGAAGAGGTTTCTGAAGCTCCTTAGTGCTGATGTTGTACTCATACGTCCACCGAGCAGGACAGGCACTCGCTGGGGAGATGTTCCCCTGGGGAGGAGGACTTTGTCCTCCACCAACTCCCACGCTGGACAAAATGTCCCTTCGCGGACAGATCGACCGAGGCAGAGGTGTTTGGGTGCTGGGTGAAGCTGCAGTAGCAGAATCCACACCAGAAGAATGACCCGCTCCTGCCCAGCCACAGTCACGACGCAGGTCAGGAGGGTTTTGACATGAGCCGCAGACCCAAGGATGACAAAGTACTCCCAGCTCTGCTGCAAAGAGCCGACACCTGGGCAGTTCATCCCGTACTTCGTGTAATCTGATCACAACTGTGGTGTGACAGCAGGCGTTTTTCAACCCTCTTGCCAAAGAAGGACGGTGGGACAGCACGGAGGCCTGAAGGAAAACGGCATAGCCATTATCTTCACAGAATCACATAGCGGTTTGGGTTGGAAGAGACCTTAAAGATCATCTAGTTCCAACCCCCCTGCCACTGGCAGGGACACCTTCCACTGGACCAGGTTGCTCAAAGCCCCATCCAACCTGGCCTTGAACTCTTCCAGTGATGGGGCATCCACAACTTCCCTGGGCAACCCGTTCCAGTGCCTCACCACCCTCATAGTGAAGAATTTCTTCCCTATGTCTAATCTAAATCTACCCTGTTTCCATTTATCTTCCCCCGCTTCTGCAACTGGGTGCTGCTTGCTTCCCAGAAATGTAAATTTTCATGGAAGCATGAGAATGAGCTCAAGGTCCTTCAGTTTTCTCTGGACTTCTTCATGGCATTAACGGGAAAACACGTTACCGCAGCTGGCAGACGTCTGCAGGGCAGTGTGTCCACCAGCATGCATTGCCACCAGCCAGCTGAGGCTTTCCCGGCGATGCACCACAAACCTGACCTGCAACAAGGGGCTGTGGGACCTGTCTTACCCCCTCCGCCACGCACCTCAGCAACCATGACAATAGTTGGATGGCAAGGGTTTCCCTCAGGTTTCAAGCAGAAGAATAAGCGTGCAAGGAATAAGATTCCCCCCAAAAGACAGATGCACTGCTTTTTTCCTAGCATTGACGGAACAAGAAGTGAACATATTTCAAAAAGTGATAATTGAACCACAAATACTAAACTGAAGTACTATTATGGATTGGACGACGCTGCTTTAAGTTTTAGCATCACTGCATAAAATTAAAACATTATTGTAAAAATTCAGTCAAACAGCAAATTTTGTAATTTTTTTCTTCAGTGTTAAGTATACAAAGTACAACATAGATGTACTTGTTTAACTTTGACTTTATGACTTATGCAAAGCATCACCTATTATTCCGGTGCAAGTCTCCTTAAATAAACTTTTCTAAGACGTTGTGAAAATGGAGGTTGTGGATTAGCGAGCTGCGAAAGATGAGGTCATCTAGGCCTATTGAAACAGCGTTTTGAGACCTCGCGGACCAACAATAGCGGAACTTCAGCAAATCCTCTGAAGTACACCCCCTTGTTTTCCACGCAGCCTGGATTAGTCTTGAGCTTCTAGATCTAAAAATACAATAACCCTTTCACTCATATATAATAAAGAGAAATAGACTATACTAAAAAAAAAACCTAATAGGTTTATTTACATGCCCAGCACATAGAACTCTTCTGTATTTACAATACAGAGGGCAAAACAATACAAAACAAATGGCAATTCAAAAAAAAAAAAGGTTTTTTTCCAAGCTATTTGGACGTGGTTTGCCATTTTCACAGTGGTGTAAAATAAGAGGCATTCATGTCTCGAGCTGACAAATGCATAGGCCTCTAGTAGTATCAAGGCTGTATTTTAAAAAACCTAGGTTTTAGGAGAACATAATAGTATAAGAATAAACAAATTCACATGTGCAATTAGGTCCACCAAAAATTCCTGAAGGCATGCAGAAGAAGAAGTTGAAGACCAAGGGCTGCTCTCCTAATTTAGGGTTACTTTTGCCAGAAAGTCAGGTGTGTGTCTGGGGGCAGATCCTGCAGCTGGGAAGAAAAAATTTTGCTGCCAATGTCAGCAACAGAAGGTCAAGCTTATAATAGTGTGATTTTCATATAAATGCATATTTGACATTTCAAAGCCGCTGGAAAAGAATTAAACTTACGACTCTACCTGAGTTTTCCAAGGTGTTCTGGCAACAAGAAAAAGGGAAAATAACTCCACAGGTAAGCTACAAATAACACTTGATTTGTGCCATTGAAGAGGAGGGACAAGAGGCTCCCCTTAGCACAAGAAAATGTGAGGGTAGGGCATTTCCTCACCACACACGGACTTTTACATTAGAATTTTAGCACCTAACTCCTTTGAAGAGCTGTCATCACTTTATGCTGTGGGAACAATGTAATGGGGTCTTGAAAGGCTGGGAATACCCAGGCTTCCTAAGAATAAGTGGGAAAAAACTGCATTACTGCTTTCTATGCCAGCTACCCTGAGCCTTGAACAAAAAAGAGGAGGGAAGATGGAGAAAACAGTAGATGACCACTGTATTTATTTCCTCCAGCAGCAAACAGTCCACTATAAGCTTTACAGCAAACTGACCACAGTTTTAAATCCCACCATGGCAAAGTGGCTGAAAACCAGGAGCCACAAGCACCATCCTGTGGATGCCATGTAGATGTAACAGAGGACCGGTCCCCGGTGTGCATACTGTTTGGTTTCAGTTAGAGACAAGTTTACAGTATTTTTCTCAACTACCTTAATATGAAATGGATTTAAATACACCTTGAACTCCCATAGAAATAATTATTTTTTCAGTTTTGGGACAGGAGCAAGATAAAATGAGTGTAGATCCTTCCATAATATCTAATTTCTGCATTTAAAAAAAAACCAAACGTGAAGAAAATGTCTTTTTGCCAGCAGAAACAAAATGCCAACGCTCGTAAAGCACACATGCTTTACAAAGCTGGGCAGCTACTTTTAAGCCTCTGTTACAGGTTGGGACATGTGGAGATAAACGACCAGTCTCATAAACCAGCGCGAGCTTGGTTCTCGTGATTCTCCGTATTGCACCCCAGGTACCATCTCGGGGGCGGGATGTGCGTGCAGCTCTGTTTTACGACGACAGAACGGGCACTGGTTATGGGAACAACCGCCCCGAGCCCCAAGGCGGTGGCACTGTCCCGACCCCCTGTTTTCAGCCCCGACGATCTATCGCATTTGACAGGGAATGATGTTCGCTCCCGTCCTTCTTGGGAGCTGCAGCCCTCCAACTTCCAGCCTCTCCGCCGGCGTGAGCGAGCACGCGCAGAGGTGTCGGGGCAGCGCGCGGTGCCCAGCGGGAGCAGAGCTCGCGTCCCGCGTGGCGGCGGTGGCGGCAGCCCCCCCGGCTGCCCTCACGCGCGGGGGTCTCGCGGAAAAGCGGGCGCAGAGGGACCGGGCAGAGCCGCGGCCGGTGGCTGGGAATGGCTGACGGTGGCTGGGACCGGCTGCGGCGGCGATCCCACGGTGATCCCATGGAAAGACGAGCTCGGCAGCCCCGGTTCCCCTGGACGTTTCCAGCAGCCGGGGCCCTCGTAGGTGTAGGCACACCCAGCAGCCGGCAAGAACTCCTGCAGACCCGACCGCTCAGGTTAAACGCTGCTGGAGATCGCCGCCTTTCCGGCTGGCAGGAGCTTCCCTGTTTTTGCTCTGCAGCTTAAACAAGCCGTCACTTCACAAAAAACAGCTGCAGGATCGCCCTGCGATTTGTCAGACACCCACCTCCCGCTACGTCCTGCCAGGCTCACGCCAACCTCCAGCCTCCCTTCCGCACAATTAAAATAAATGCTGGAAGTGAAAAATCTCAGAAATCTGTTCTCTTCTGCGAGGCACTTATCACTTAGAAGTAAATTTCTCTTGCGTGTGCCAGGAAGGAAAACCTTTTTCTACGTTGCTGGCAAAGCTGTCAATCATCTTGATGAGCAGCAAATAAATGAATGCCCAATGATGGGATTCTATATTATCCTTAAAAAAGAAATCCATCAAATAAACATCAACAGGTAAATGTTTATACCCGACAGCCATCAATTTCAGCTATCCATGCAAAGAGACAGGTGAGCTGGACTGGTAAACCTCGAAATTAGAGAGGTATTAATCATCTGCTCCCAGCCAATATAAACAGATGTTATTTTTAAACAGGCAAAATCATCTCTTCCTCTGAAATTTATTTGCAACAGATAATATTCTGTTACATTTTTAATCAAGCAGATGAAGTTACATTTAAATTGAAAATCTGCTGCACTCAACTAATCAGGCAAGTAAAATTCTGAGATGATTGAACGGCGGTACAGAGCACACTATTACAGCAGGTAAATGGTGAAATTTACCTGTCACACCACACAGCTTATTGTTCAGCCACTGCGCCTGCAAGTTAGGAGCAAAGAACTAAGACAAAAAAAGGAAAGGCATGTTAAACATATTTATAAATCCATCATATTTTAGGATAACACCATTAAGAGTGACAGGGAAAAAAAATAAGCTCCACCTCTTTCCTACAAAAAAGCCAATACAGATTTACAAAGGTTACTCCTGTTTGCTTCATGCCAGTCTAAGTTGCATGTCTGGATATGCTGAGATCAAGGCACAACGTGAAAAACCTCTCATATTTCTCCTACACTAAAATAAAAAGCGACACCAAAAAAGTCTAAAATATCTTAGGGAAGAAACAGTGTGATTTTTCTGTTAATCCATTTCCTGGCTCTCCTACAGACATGTCGGCAAGCTCTGCCCCACCACCTAACTTCTCTGTGCCTTAGCTGACCACTTTTAAAATCTGGTATTAACGTCCTGACTCAGAGGTTCACAGATGATACACTTATTTATGTAAATGCTGCTGTGACAGAAGCAGCACTCATCTAAATAGATGAAATACAGAGTTCAGCTGCCGTCTACAGAAACACCCTAAAATACTTTGTTACAAGAAAGTGCCAGAAACGAGTGTCTTTCATCTTAATTTTAAAATGAGATCCATATAGTCTTATGCACGACTTTTATAAATTATGCACAGCTACGGCGTTTTGTTTTTTTTTTTTATGTCAGGATGAATAGAAACTGACAGCAGACATCTGGAAGACTGTCAATTATTATAGTTTTAAAGCATCCACACCTTTTAGCTGGCTGCAGATGCGGAAGTACTGACGCTGAAGAGCAGTGTGCAGACCAAACACCGCACGCCCTGCAAACCCTGCGCCATCCTCTGCAAGATGCAGGTGATGCTTCGCCTCGTGCCTGGGCACTCAAACCCTGCGTGCCGCAAGGTACCCTTCTGCAGATCAGCACTGCTCATAAAAACCAAAACCAACCTGGTACTAAATCTAATAATCACGTTAATTTGTCTTTGTGGGCATCAGTAATTATTGTGTGGTAGCAGAGCATGCATACACTGCATAAACTCTTCAGTGCACAGCTCTGCAACACATTTCCACGTCCTCAGCCACATGATGCCAGTACTCCCTCAGACTGCAGCTAAAAGTTGCCGCTCTCTTTAATAACACATTAATTTTTAAACTTGAAAATGACAGAGACCCTAAAGGGTCTTGTTTACCCTTGCAAGGGTAAACGCAGGCTGTATGTGAAAGACTGTAGGAAAGTCAGGTTTAAAGGCAGAACACTTGTGAAGTTGTTTCACTTCTGTTACTATTCACAAAATAGTAATTAAGACTCATTTGTCGCTTTTTTCCTCTAGGAATTTAATAAACTGTGTTATTTTCATACGTTATTTTATTTGTTAAACAATTGTTCCTGCAACAACAAAAAGTTTAATGGCTAGTTTAGCATGGTGTATTTCGGCAAGGGTTACACCCTGCAGTTCAGAGTCTAGATTAGGAAGGCAAATGTTGTTTCAAAAAAAATCAATGCGGTCATTTTACACTGGCATATTTTAAACACTGCAAAAGGTTAGACACTGCAGCAGCTTTAAAACTACAACCTGACATTAAGACCTTTAAGTTCCAGTTAAAATCATAAATTCTGGAAGTCCTGTGGTTAAAACCTGTTTCACCACAGCCCAGCAACACATGGTACCACCGCTGCACCTACCTACACCATCAACCCAGGAGAGCTCACTGCCCTACTTCAGACAGGGCTCGACAGCTCACCTTGATCAGGTCCAGCTACAAGTGCCTGTCTCCTGCACTAGTATCACGCTTTTGCACAAGTGTGCTGGATCAGAAAGGCAGTGTACAGTGGGGAGCAGCAGAAGAAAGGCACTGCCTTTCACCAGTGCTCCCAGCTGCACTTACAAAGTAAAAGTGTGCATGCATGTGTTGGACAGGATTTTATACCTTCTTTCCCCAGCTACCAATACTTTCCAGGAGGCACAGCTTCACTCTAAAGCCACAGGATCCCCGACTTATTTTTCTGTCTCCTGGTGAACTGGCTTATTGATGTTAGAGGAGAATGTCTTGCAAAGGCTGCAGAGGATGTTCATTGTCTCTTGTGCCATCTTCTTCAGCAGCAGCTAGAAATCAGAGACTCACCTCACATGATATTCAGGCAGCAATCTAATACAGTCAAGGGAGTAGAGTATTTAGATTTCCTTCAACTGTTGCTGAAAAGCTGAAAAAATATGATTTTTCTTAAGTGAGGAAAGTAATTCTTCACTGACCAGGTGAAAAAGTTCTGTCCAAATTTTGAAGAGAACTCTGCTTACATGTCTTAAAGAGATAAGCCAATATACATCCACCTGAGATAGAAATGGTTTGGAAAAAAAAGAGGAACATTACAATACAGTTTCTGATTTCACTAATACCACTCTGTATCAAATATACCAAGCAGTGAAAAAAAAAAATAAAATTATCTAGAGCATACTACGTTCTGGATTTTATTAATACAATTCAGCAAATGTAAAAAAGGAAGCATACTACCTTAATGCTGACTGAGCAGCTGCCCTGGATTGTGGTCCCGAACTGCATGGAACAGTTTTTGATAGCTACTGCTGAACAAAACCAGAGTGCATCATGTTTATCTGGGTGGGGGTTTTATTTTTTTACAGTATTTTAGTAGACCCAAACAAAAGCTTTAAATGAATGTTATGTTAGAATTTAAAACAGAACATCACGAATCAAGATCTCTCAAAACCTCAGCCTGCCTGCGTGGCTGTCGCATTGCCTCCTGTGGAACACAAGGAAATGCAATTTCCCATTACGTGGCTGCCCACGGCAGCGTCAGGACCCTTGGCAGGACCGCGGGGGCTGCAGGGGCTGTGACAAGTGGAGCAAATACTCTCTTTCTTAAAAATTACTGCCCCATGACCGTGCTGCTCTTTCACTCCTATACTGTCACTATGAACCAAAATACTTCTCGTTGCAGCGACACGCAGCCCTCTAATAACCCAAAGTCAGAGTATGGGAGTGCCAGCTCGCGTGTGCCCACAGGCAAGGCTGAAATGCCCAGGCCACCAGCTGGCGAACGTTTACGTTGTGCTTTACTTTCAACGAGAATAATCCTAAATCTAGAGGACATAAGCATGCATTTGAAGTTAAGCACATGTTTGAGTGTTTTGCTGAACCAAAGCCTTTCTGTGTATTTCCGTCTCATTCACTGCACACTGTTCAAATTATTAATTAAATGCCTGGGCAATTTTAACATTGGGTTTTATTGTTCTAAGTACTTCAATTTTTTTCTTTAGTGCTAGTTATTTCTGTGATTTTTCCCAGCATTTAAAAAACATTCTATCATGTTAGAACTGTACAGCAACTATAGAAAGCTATACACTAAGACAGATCATGCAAAAAAAATCCCTTTTCCTAATTGCCCTTTGATATGTCCCGTCTTTAAACCAGATTTTGTGTTATTATGTAAGAATTAAACATAGACTAAAACAAAGTAGTGTTCAAATTTTAACCACACACAGCAGAAAAATCTTTGGTCAGCCCTGTAGTATTGTATTGCAAATTAATCTGAAAGTCTGCAATTGTCCAAATTTGGGATTTTATCCAACAAACATTTAAATTTCATCAGCCTTGTTCAGGAAACCAAAATTCCTCCATGATTTTGAAACCAGAGCTGTGTGTTCACTAAGTGTCCCTGCAGACCTTGCTGCAGGCAACAAGTACTACGAGGCACCGAGACCTTTGCAGAATTCAGCTCTTCTGAGTTCAGACTCATTGCTAGTCCCTGACTTCAAATTCCAGCACATGTGATCACCTGCATAGCGTTACAGGTCTCAGCCATTAAAAATCTTACACCACAACAAGAGTTTCCTTCCCACCCAGATAGCTTTTAGAACTGAGACTTGGAAAATATCCAAGTTTGAGACAAGATATACTATGCAATAACTTTTAAAGATTTTAGGAGTAACTTGCAACAAAATATTGTGATAAATTATTTAAAATTAATGTAACATATTATTGAAGATGAGCACTTAATGTTAAAACTGCATTGCTTAACTTCCAAATATTTGATCCTTCAACTTAGTATCTATATTAAAGATTATTGTTGCACATAATTTCCCTTTTAAAGGAAACAGAAGTTAGCTGAATTATTGACAAAGCCTTTAAATATTATAAAGTTAAAAATTCAGGTGACGTAAGCCTACATATTCAAGAAAACTAAAAATTCCTTCCAAATGAGAAGCAATTAATTTCTAATCTTTCATACACCTGCCAGTACTGCAATATTGCACAAATTAAATTTTGCATATATTCCAATTTCTTTGGTATTTAATGTGTCTTAAAATTGGTTTCTTCCCCAAATCAGGAAATAAATTTTGAAAATAACAGTACAGTATTATAGTGACACATTAATGATGAAATAGGACAGAGCTTTGATTAACATCAAAGTTAAAAAGAAGCAACTGCTAGCAAATTCTGCAATTCATTTATTTAAAAGAACTCTTCTCTCTTCACAGTGATTCTTCCTCAAATCGGATGTTTCACTGAAAGAGATCACTGTGCAGGAGTTGCTCTCATCGGTTCAGTTTGTATTTCCAAGCAGTAAACAAGAAACCTTGTGCTTCTTTTTAAACAGCAGAGGAGTGGGGAAACGTGCCTTTGAGATGTTCAAGCTCAGAAACCCTGTCCAACCGCAAAAAGCCATAGCACGGGCAAGATTTCAGTTACCTCAGTTACAATTTAGAAAATCTCTGCCTGCTCAGACCTGCAAAACGGATTTGATGTGTTTCTGGAGAACTGGAAAACACAACATGTGCTCACGGCTTTCACATTTACACCTCGTTTTCAGAAACACAGCACTTGTTCTGAAAACTGTTTTGGACACAAAATAAAAACCCCCATACCGTCTTGTCCTGTGCTTCTTTTCTACCCGTCTGAATTACTCAAAAAAGAACACCACCCCAAAAAAGAGAGTAAGGTAAGGTACTTGCAGAGAGGCAAGGGGCAGACTTTTTACTTTTGCTCTGGCTGTGACCTGGAAATCATGTGCATGGAGTAATACTGAGAGCAAGTGGCAGGCGTTTCAGTAGTACAGTTACGCTTACACCTCTATGCCAACAACTGGTGTAAATCCAGCAGACCATGTAAGACTAATTCATGCTACATAGTTTCTCCCCCCCCCCTTTTTTTTTAATTAAGGGAAAGCTGCCATGCTAAAGACAAGTATCTTGCTCTAATTAAGACTTTTAGCTTCTAGAATCTGTGCTTGACTATCATGATACAGCAGAAAATAATTTTCTAATATTCTGGAGGACAGTTTTGTATAGTATGCGACTGCTTTGACCTCACAGTTACGGCTGAGGCTGAAAGAACATCACTTCACGCAAGCCATTCGGCAGAACCTGTACACCGTCTGCTGCACAGGCCTCTCCGGAGCTCCTCCCACCCTTCCCCTCGCAGCACCGCTATTTCTAGAGGTGTTTTCTTTCTGTAAAGAGCAGCACAGTACTTTTACCTCTTAAATCCAACAGTATTTACTCGGTTTAAGGGGATCGCTGCAATATAGAATGAAATAATAAGAACTTCACTCAATTCACTGATTTAATAGTCCGTGCCATCATTATACCCTACTGTTCCCAGAGGAAACTTTTATTTTTTAATTATGCATTTGTTGCTTACCTATATTGTCACACTACAAGCATGGTAGCCAGGATTTCAGAAATAATAGCAAATCTAAGAGAAAAAAGTCATGCACTAAAGTTTCCCTCTTGCACTAGATTTTTCTCTTGCAGTAATAACAGATGCCAAGAGGAGGCTTCAAATAAATGCTACAATGAAAACCTGAACCTAACTCTGCTCCTCAGATTACTACCTCTACCATTTCAAGGGCAAGTCTGTTTTCAACATTTTTAGTAATGCAGTTAAGATTAGAAAGCCAAACTGTGCCTTGAGTAAACAGCATAACTTGAGGAACGCTCAATTTGCCAGGTATGTAAGTGACCAATAAAAAAATTACACTCGCTATTTACACTAATAAAAATGGTGCACTTCATAATTTATATTCTGTAACTTTTCCCCCACTTCCATGAGCAGCAGGTGATGGTTTTCTTTTAGCCTCTAGCTACGGAAACATCAGTGCCCCATCTGGGATGCACTCAGAGGAGGAATGCAGATTGTGGAGAGCAGCGATCCCAGCCTCGGGAGCACCCACTGCTGCCGGACCACCAAGGCTTTCTTCATAAATGACCGTCAGGATCGCGACAGCACAATGGATCAAATGGCAAACGAGAATTACCAAGACTGCACTGTAAATGGGGCTTATGATTGCGTGGACATTGTATGAACTCACTGTCAGGCATAAATGAAACATTGGCCTTTGTAATTTCTGTCATTAAAGTTAGTTTATCACAGAAGACCTACTTGCTATCTAAAGCTTTTCAAAGTTTTAGTATTGTTTTTCTAATTAATAAAATAATGGAACTAGCGCGTCTACCTCTGTGTGTTATAAATCTCTGCTACAGTTAAGGAAGCCTTGTTATTAAATAAGCAACTTCTTTAAGCATCAGATGAGCATCGTGACCAGCAGCCTGAGGAATGACAGAAACTCGCTTCAAAGGGAGACAATGAACTTTTGCCCCACAAATTACAAAACATACCAAACTACACACACCGGCTCCGGCTGCCTTCCAGCGAGGACTTCCCCATGTGCCACGGCTTGAGGCAGGGGTACAGCATGGCCGGATAAACCCGTGCTCCTGCAGCGTGGGTACCCGACCCACGTCTGCTGAGGCTCTGTACCGTGACCCTCGAGGCTGCCCTGCGCTGAAAAGTCCATAACTTATTGTGACTACAACGTACTTTCCCAGTAAGGCCCTGAGAGGATCTGAAATGAAACACAAGCGAGGAAGGGCTGCTGCCAGAAAGGGGACAGGAGGGGCAGGGGCTGCGGTTGCCTTTGGTGGCACGTCCGCAACTGGGGGGTGCAGCACCCACCCGCGGCCCTCCTTCGGGCAGGCTGGGGGGGTCAGCCTGTGCCCCATCGGACACCCCTCCAGACTACTGCCGAGTCCCCGGGAGCGCAGAGCCGAGGTTCTGCCCGGGGATGGTGTCGCGGGGCGAGCCGAGAGCCGGAGATGGAAGCTCACAGCCAGGCGTACTGCCGGTTCCTCTGCCCAGATCGAGATGTCACGCTGAAATCCTTTCTCGTGGCTATCTGGCCACCGGCTCATGGTTGAAACGCAGGTCTTCCTACTCGCTCCCCTTCGCCGCCGTGCGCAGTGCTGCTCCCCAGGCAGCAGTCTGCTGCTGCTCCAGGAGCTCCAGACGCCCCATCTTCACGCTGTGCCCGTCGGGCTCCCGGTGCACCCCTTACACAGCGCGCTCCTCCCTCCCTCCACAAAGACAGAGCCGTTGTCCGAACCCTCAGCATCCCGATCGGTCAGACGCCTCCTTTTCTGACCTTGGCACGCACGGTCTGTCATCTCCATCTTCCGCGCTGCTGCCCAGATAACTTTCCCAGACGGTGACTCCGCACCTTGGCACGCGTCCCTTCGCATCACCCGCTGTGGGTTCCCCGAAAAGCCTCTCGGCTCTTCTCCCTACACCGTTAACACTTCATTCCTGGCAGAGAAGAGGAGGTGTGGGAAGAGGGAAGAGAGTCACGCAGAGGATGAACGAAGCGTGCACACATCGTGCCGGCCATTTCGGGAGATGGTGGGAACCCCCCGCGCCATGGGGAGGAAGGCTGGGAGGGCTGGGTGCCACTGCGAACCACTGCAGCGCTGAGGGGTATGCCACAGGGGTTTTGCTGGAGCAATGCAAAACATACCTGTCATGACCGCAGACAAATTAGAAGGTGCCCAACTTCACCTCACTCTGCTCCTTTGCCGCACAATTTACTACATTACGCACTGTGTTGGCTGCACTATAGTTAGGACTCCTGCAGCATTTCTTACCAGACAGGTACAGAGAAGGGTGCAAGCAAAAACGGCTAAGGTACCATCTTAAATAAAGTGATGGCTTATATACAAGAGAGCTAGAGGATAAGGCCACAGACTGTGGTTTCTTAAAAATCAAAAAATGGTGACATGGATTTTACCAATATCCATGGCATGCAGATATTGTGAATACACTGACCTCACCATGCTAACTGCACGGGTTAGGCTGTTCCACAAAGAACAAAAATTAGCATGTATGCTACCAAAATGCCCCTAAGAATACCCCAAACTCCTATTTAAATGTAAGATTTGTTAACAGAATGCAACGTCTCAATGTGTACTCAAAGTCCATCCTGTAAAAAAAAATGAGTGAAATAACACATTCTAACAATCTCCCTCTGAGTTTACTATAAAATTTGTTTTCCATGTAGTGCATGTCTTCTCTCACAAGTCTTAGATGCCACCACAGCTTCTGCGTGAGTGTCCATGCTGCTTCAGTGATGCCCACCACAAATGCACTGAGAAGTTTCGCACTGTAGGATTTTAATTACTGAGGTAATATAATCCTCAGGTTTCCCTGAATTACAGTCCTGGAGCCTTAAAATCCCACCTGCCCTGCAGGCATTTCTGACACTGCAGGGTCATCTCCATTTAACAAGAGGTCCCTGCCAAAAGCTCTTCTTTTTTAAGATGTGAGAGATTACTGATTTGGATTTCTGCTTTCCCAAACATACACGAATGTGAGAAACTTGGTATGTTGAAGGCCCCTCGTGTTCAAAATCTGAGTCTGGTAACAGGTCTTCCTGAGCTGCCTTCTTCATTTACTCGACCAAACGATGGAATGGCTGTTGGCAGGGAACTCTCACATTTATGATTTTACAAAGGTATGAAATTCAGATATCTTTGTATTTATCCCACTTTTGTTCTTCAGCGTGACACGTTAGCAACCCACATACACGCCCTAAACACCAAAAAAACTCCAGACTAATTTTGCTAACACTGAAGATCCTCAAGATTCAACTTCACGTCATAGCTGCTCATACCACCCGGAGGCTGGTGAATAGCCCATCCGTCAGCACATGGACACTGACCGTCCGCACAGTGGGACTGACTACACGAGCCCTGCAGAAGACCCCTGACTGCAAGTGGCCAGATGTTCCTCATCCAAGCCCAACGGGAGGAGAGCCCCATGCAGAGATGACAACTGCCAGAGACAGGGCTTGACGCCGTTTTGAATCCTGAGCCTAACCATGAGTTAGCTCCTGCTTACCACTGAACACCTTCCCTAGGCCAGGAATTAACCCCATCAAGAAGCACAGGTACACACAGCCAGCCTCCAAAGCTCAGCATTGCCAGGGTTTATTCAGGCTGGGCACAAGACTACGCGAGCACCCGAGCCAATCCCGCCGTTTCAGGCCATTATAAAGTGTGGGAACCTCGGCAGCACGCTGATTGACGTAGAGGTGGTGGGATGCTTCTGCTGCATGCCGGCTGCCGGAGGGCTTACTCACCTCTGGTGCTGAGCAAAAACACTTCTGTGCATTTGCGCTCCGTGCCAGAGTGACCATCCTAAACCCAAGGCTCAGAGGAGCACGGCGTAGAGAGATGCAAGCAGTCCAGAGGCCAGCTTGGTTCTGGCACATCTAGCAGACACATCTAGCCAGAGTTTGTAAATCCCGCAGGGACTGAGCTACCGAATTTCACAGGCAGCGGGTCAGCACTTGGTTTCCAAAACATCTTGCAGGATGTGACCATCAGGCTTTTCTGCTGGTTTGGTTACTTCACCTTTACCTAATGCAAAACAGATGAGCGTCATCACACACCCCAATCCCGTGCTCAGATGGGTAAGAAAAGGTACTGCTGGTGAAAAACCTTCAAATGCTCTGGATTGGTCAGGATTGCTATGCTTGCCGTTCCCAGACAACCCTCGCCTTGGAGCTGCAGCAGGATCTTCTCCTTCCCATCCGAGGTTATTTCTTCTGCAGCCAGCCTTCAGACTGTCTGGTTGCAGACGGTCAGCACAGGCTCTCCCAAGAAGACAAAGAAAAGCCTCGCTCATGGTGCTGGTGCAACCGCCTCTGTTCTTCTACCTTCATCCTCGCTGCTCACTTTAATCGCCCACTGCATGGGAGATTGGAAGAGGCAGACCAGCAAACCCAACCCAGCTGCCACCACACAGAGAAGACCTCAGTCTGAGCTTCTGCCTCCTACCCCAACACCACCTACAGCTTTGTTCCCACCTCCCTCCTCATCCTCCAGAAGGAGAGTGTCAAAAAAATCTATACATTAGGTGACCAGAATTCAGAATTATTTGAACAATGGTAGCATTTTGTTGACTGGGGCTCTCCTTAGATCCTGTGTAATAAACTACCAGCACTGACTAACACTACGATGACAGGCTAGACAGAAACGCCACTCAGCAAACGTCAAGAACCAAGAGCAAAAGCAGTGCCAGTGTCAGCATTAAGACATTCAATACCACCTCATAAATTCACACAATTCAGAAGATTCTCTTTCCTAAGCCACCGAAAATAACCTGTGCCTGCAAAAGACCATTTAACAGTTGTTTTCCTTTCTTCTTTTTTTGGTGTGATAACTAATATACACTTTAAGGCCACTACTGGTTGCTTTCTCCCCCTCACCATAGTTTTCAAAATGTATGAATAATTTTAAAATATGATATTGCCAATTAAATAACAATTTGACTGTATCTTTCAAACTATCACACGTGCCATCAAAAACGTTATCTGTGTAATTCCAAAGATGAGTTCCTCATTATTTGAAATTATGGCAAATGATTACTTTGGGGTCAAGGAGGTACAGGGCAAAAAGGCCAAGAAGAGTAATCTGAACTCTCAAAGATGGAAATGAAGAGCTTTTGGCAAGAAAACTAGAGGCCATTTTCTGTACTTTGGATGACATTGTAGCTTGCTGGTGGAACTTGGAAGAGGTGAATAAATTTTTAATCAGAAAAAGCAGAGGAAAAAAGAGCACACCAGAAAAATTGGCAGTAATGTTTTGCCTCTTTTAGGATCAAAAATAAGTATTCCACATTTGGCATGGGGCAACAAGACTAACCACGTCCCGCTATGTCTGCCAGCCAGCAATGACTACACCCGTACTGCTGTTTCTATTTGACCAAGCTCTAGCACACAATGAAAGAGGCACATCTTGTTATCACCAGACAGTTCAACCTAAGACTCATGTCTAGAGAAATATAATTAAAATAGGACAGCTGTACGAAGTATTTGTTGGAAAGCGGTATTCAGGAAAAATTTACCCAATAAGCTTTGGCAACTGAAGAGCATGCTGCTTAGAAGATTCAACACTGGCAGAGGGGCATCCTGAGAAAAGATGCTGTTTGGACAACGTTCGGTACAGCGTGCCTGTCCTTCCCGGCCCACAGAATTATTTCATCAGTGAAAACCAACTAAACTAAGCAAGCCTACTACCAACACATTTACATTTACTATACAAGGGAGCACACAAGCTGGACATTAAGGGAGATCCTAGATCACCATTTTGCACCTCTTGCCACAGATGACAAAATTTACCCTGAGTCCTCTTTAAGGCAGCCTTGGCTTTTCGCAGGAAAAGATGATGATCAGTGACTGAAGCGACAAGAATCCAACCAACAAAATGGTTAAAATGCCACCCTTCCAAAATGCATTAAAGCAACAGTGATCTCGCTTTAAAGGAAGTCAGAGTGTTCAGTAAATTGCAAATGAGAACGTGGACCGTGGCAGGAATTCAGTCCACAGGACTGCGCGCTTACAAACCCCCTTGTGTCCAAGGGATGAGAGCGTACTTGTACAGGACTGCCCCTCAAAGCCAGCCCTTGTTTGGTATCTAAAGCAGATTCCTCTCCATCACTTAAACACGCCCTCGCCTTATAATCTCTCGTCTGGCAGTGACATTGGGCCTTAAAGATCTGGATTTGGTACATCCTGCTGCTGTTAAATGCAAGGCGCAGAAGCCTTCAAGAAAAAGTAAGCCGCTTACAGACAACAACAACTTTTATTATTCTTTCCTTCCCTTGGATTGTTGATTTATCTTCAAACATGAGGAGAAAGCACTGTAGTATCAAAATGAAGAAAACAGTTATCCCGATACCACACATTAACACTAAAACATCTTTCCAAAGGTAAATCTTGTTACTGCACTAAAAAGACTGAAAATTAAATTTCTCCAATATAGAGTAGATGTATTAGAAATTCAGTCCTTTTTTAGCTTCCAAAATAGCTTGTACCAAAATCTATGTGAATTATTCATTATTACTTGTTAGCAAAAAAAAAAAAAAAAAAAAAAAAGAAAAGGAAAGCGAGAGTCTTCTGTTAAAGACAGAAGTCACCATTACTGTGACATTTTTACAAGTTGCAGTCAAACAAGGATTTTTTTCTGTTTACTTCCAACTTATTTATAGTTTTTAAAAGATCACCGTATATTTTAAGGAATCTCCTTCTCAAAAAAAAAAGGGGGGGGGGGGGGTGAGTTAAACTGAAGAAAATAGCAAATGTTACTTTAAAAGTTATGCTTTAGTAGTTGCCATGCAGTCACATTGTGATTTCTGTAAAGCTGTTACAAGATAACTATCTCGTACAGTGTCAAAACTAACTTTGAAGGAAGAGCTTTCCACAGACAAGTGTTAAAGGTGAAAAAATCCAAAGTGCGGCTATTCCAGCTGTGAATCACCCCCTAACCGCAGCTCTATTCCCATACACATCCTGTAGCAACATTTCCTACTTAAAATCATCCTTCTGCCTCAGAAAATGAGAATGAAATAAAATTGGAAATCATGTTTCTCCGTTTTTGCTGGTTTAAGAAGATTATTTAAATGCAAGAAGCTTATTATTTTGCAAATTCATTTCATCTGGTTTTCTGGCGCATTTCAGCCATTGATATTGGGGTCCAGGACAGAACGCAGCTGAACTTACGAGTGCTAATATTTTATTAGCAGTCTCTAGCATTGACAACTTAGCACAAGTGTGGGTTTTGCAGTTTTTTGTAATTGTTATTGGCTATTGTACATTTAAATTTCAGAAATAACTAATATGTATCTCTTCACAGATACTCGATCCAAAAATGTTTTATTTAACATTTGTGTAATTAGAGATACTATATATGCATAAATGTAAGGATTTTGCTGTAAATAAAAATACAGGTATGAGATTTGTTAAATAAAATTTGTGTACACTGAGTTGAAATGCATACAAGTAGCATAATTGTTTCTGGAAAGACACAATGAAAGTTTATTTTGAAGCTCTATGTTTATACTACATTTTGTATAAATACTACAGAAATTGTTCTATTAACTATGTGTTTGGGGGGAAGAAAAAAAAAAAAGGTCTTCAAAAAACTCAATGCTAAAATGTAAATGAGCAAGTACCATGTCGTTCTGGTGGGCTGTAAGATGAGCCATTCCCCGCTTTTTCCTGATGTCTCTTTCAGACCACTCCCCTCTCAGTTTTACAAGGGGAAAATAACCTTAGCTTCTGAATTAAAAACATATTTTTAAATCAGTGATGGCTTCATACTTATTGCCCCCAGACTGCCTTGCACCGTTCTTTTCCCCTCTGTGATGTGCGGTGCCTACAAACACAATACATTCTGCATGAATCACTGAGAGAAGAGCAATAGTAATAATTTTAATCGCTGTGATAACACATAAAATACCAGTGAAAACATTGTACTACATTGCTGTACTTATTCCACTACTTATAAAGCATACTAGAAAACAGAGGACTAACCATATTTTCATCACAAAAAACTGTATTCTACTGCTTAGAGCAAAAAGCTGAAAAGTCATGGTTTTTTAATCAAGAAGCGCATGTGAGGTCAGGATGCTTGTACTATGCAGCTGAATATGGAGGTTCAGCAGTGCCACCTGTATACTAATTTGATTCACCAAGTCATTAGACAACTGTCTTCAACCCTAAGCAATGGTAATATTTATGCTCAGATCACTGGTCCTAATTTTTGCTCACTGAACCACGCTGACATTGGTCAGTAATTAAAACTTAAAATGTTAAGTATTGGGGCAGGTGAAGAGAGTCTGATACTGATTCCTTCATGTCCTTTTGATTTTTCTTCCTTTCTCCTCCTGTCCTTTTTTCTTTTCCTCCATGAGAATTGTTTGAACAGACTGATTTTTCATTCATTCCATACAGAATTGTGTCCTATATGGCATTTCATTTTATTAATAAACTTCAAAATTACAATAAGGGTAAATTTTGGAAAACAAACTGAAAAGAACTTGTTGACTGTCTAAATTTCCCATTTAGACTGGAAGAGCATTTTTTATTCTTCTCTTCATCCTTGAATTAGTTGACATTAACAGTAATTTTCATGTTTTCCTCACTGATGGTAGGTATACCATTTCAAAACAAAACAACTAACTAGGCGTATTAAACCAGCTATCCATTTCCTCTAAAACAGGATAGCCACTTAGATCTCAGTTATTTCCCAGTCTGATTTATCCTGGAAACTTCTGATGAGCCCACTGTGGTCAGTCCCATCAGAAGGAAATGGCAGAAAGCAGATTCAAATCAGGGTGACTGTAACACTTAATGCTACCATAGCTAAGATCAGAAGTCAGTGATCCTTTCCTGCTCCTCCTTTTAATTTCAAGTGGCACACCCAAAGTTAAAACCAACATAATTACCTATGAGAAAATGAATTACAAATAATGGCTCACTTACGTTGGTCAACCTTAAAAACATAAGGCCCCACAACTCTATTGCAGCAAATTTCCCAGTGTCTGCAGTGGGAAAGTACAGAGTTTTTGATACCTGTGCTGTGTTCATACTGCTGTGTGCAATGAAATTCTGCATGGGAATACCTACAATTTCCACAGTAAGGACATTAAAGTTTTTGCTGTGTGACTGTAGGGCATCCAAGCAGCTGTGCTGTCTGGCAAGGGTGCTGCTGACATTATAATCCACCTGCGCTGGGAAGCTGCCGTGTTTCCTTCATGTATTTATGTTCTCAGAGAAACTACAGAAAAAGAGCGCTACATCAGAATTAAAAGTTGTTCTTGCAGCTATACCATTTCTGAACTAGTGACAAGGATTTTTTTGTGTATTTTTCATTTACATCTATTTTATGTAAGATACAAACTGGAATGGCAATGTAAGAACATCAACTGAGAAATGGTCTCAGTTTTACTGATGAAAAAAAATCAGGTATTAGCAAAATCAAAAAGAAGGAAAAGTTTCAATGAAGTTATCCTTAATAACCAATGAATTTTCAGCTTCTTTTACAACACTACAAATAAAGACTACAAAAATGTTCTTTTGGGAAGAATTCAGTTCCCAAAGAGCCTGCTTGCTCCTTCAAAGTCCTACAGATTTTTAGCTTCACAAAACAACTCAAGATTAGTCCAGCTTTGAAATAAAAAAAAAAAAAAAATAAAAAGGAGGGGGGAAGATGACTTTGAAGGTGCACTCTCTGTGATAATGAATGTGGGACACTAAACAAAGCGAGTAGGCTTTACATTAACTAAATATGTTAGACGTAAGTCACTTGCAGGCTTAAAAATAGTTACCAATGTTAAGTACCACTATCCCATTAATAAAGGAAGTCACTCTAATTCCAAAGGCAGCCCTATCTTTCTGTCTGTATGAACGCAGTCTCAGGACCAAGTGACTGTTGCTGGATATTAACTGTTTTCCACCCCGTGACAAAGCATTAGGTGGTGAGCAGATAGCTGCCAGGCTTTCCCAGTCTGCATTTATTTCCCTTTTCAGTGTAAAGACACCATGGGCTGAAAAGCAGTTACAGCTGCTTCTTTCCATTTTGATGCAACGGTGTTTCAGTGCCTCACCAAGTACCTGGAACATTTCCCTGTGCTCCTTCTAATTATTTGAGTCCGCTGGAGAATGATTTTCAAATGTGTATTTCCATACAAGGGAAAGTATTTTTCAGCTTTTGTCCTTCAGAGACTGCACACGTGCGTGTGACAAAAAAAAAATTACATCACTGACACACGTCATAAAAGTGTCATTTGTATTTAAAACCATACTGCGCTTTGACCGTGGAGGCTAAGATACATAGCTAACGTGCAAACTTGTCACTTAAGACCTCAGGGAAAGAGAGATTAAGCAAAGCTTGCCAAAAAAGGATTTTTGCAATCTCACTGTTTTCTTAAGTTGGCAACTTTATGACCTTTTTCCAAAAGGAGGTAATTTTTGAGGTAAATCACAAATCCATGGCCTACTGGCCACGCTGCTTTCTGCCCCAGAATCTGTAAAAGCGAAAGAGGAGACAAAAGCACCCTGGGTCCTGGAAACGTCTCCCTCGCCTCTTCCACACACGTAGTCAAACAGTGAAAGAATATTACGAGGAGAGCGGGAAAAAAAAAAAAAAAATCATAATGAACCCCTCTGATGAGAAACTAATTGGTACTAAGTACACAACGGCTTACATTTAATCCCGTTAACAACCAGGCAGAGCGAGAGAGAGCGGTGACAGCCTCCCATCTCCAGCCACCCCTCCGGCCGAAGGGGATGAACGGACACCGGCGCTGCCCCGGCGCCGACCCCCGGAGGAGGCTCGGCAGCCCGCCCGGCAGCCCTGGCCCCCCTCCGGCAGCCCTGGCCCCTTCCAGCAGCGAGGCCGGCGGCCCCTGGTCGGGCAGGCAGGGGTGAGTTGCCGGGTCTGCCTCCCTCCCGTCGGGGTCGCCGCCCGGAGCGGGGCCGGGACCGGCGGAGCCTCCCCCTCCCGGGGGGGTGAGGGGGGTGTCCGGGGGTGCGGCGACCCTGGGGCTGGTCCCCTGCGGCGGGCTCTTTGTGATGGTTAAGGAGTTTGTTTCAAAGAAACCGAGGCAAAACGCAGCGAAGTATGGGATCGGAGCCGTCATTTCATCACTCCGGTTTGGGAGAAGCGATAAGGAAAACGGCGTCGCTCCACCTGGGCGAGGCTACGGGTCGAGAAGAAAAAAGAAAAAAAAAAAAAAAACCCACACCAAAAAAAAACCCCAAACCGCCGCAAAGACCACAAGTCAGTGCCCGGTGCCGGGTTTTTGGGCTTCGTTTTTGACAAAAGGACGTAGCACGAGAAAGTGTTAAATAATTGCTTTTTCTATCTGGAAATCTAAAAGTTTCCTCAAGGTTTTTTTAAAAAGAAGGGTACATCCAAAATTAAGCAAGGTGAAAACATACATAACCGACGAAATCACTACCACCTTAAAAACGAAAGTCAGCAGGGACCGACTTCAGAAAACAGAGGGAATAATCTGCCTTAGCCACCAACTCACAAAAACTCCACAGAACGCCTTGCAGGAGGTGTACAACCCAAGACAGATACACTACAAATGCTAGCTAAATTGTCCCTCTGCTCTGATTGCTGACACTGATTTCTTAAAGGGATCCCCCCTCTTTGCTGCTTTAAATTTTACACACACACAAAAAAATTATATTCGTTAAAAACCTGACGAGGAAAAACCCCTCTAGCACACGTCCACGTAGCTGTAGTTCTAGAAGTATCATTAAGTACAGTTAAATGATACAGAAATTGTGTGCGTCCCAAGGAGCAAGCCTCAGGGAATAGTTTTTTTTGTTGTTGGGCTATCGCACGCTGAAGCCTATCGCACAGACTTCAGCCATCTCAGGAACGAATAAAGACTGGCATTGCTGCTGCCCCTCTCGGAGGCGTATTTTGGAACATTAATCTCTGTTCAAAGGTGGCAACTTTTTTCACTTTAGTCTTCTTTGTAAAGCTGCGTGCCAGGTATCCCACACGAACACAACGCAAATGGAAAAGCTGAACCTTCACATACACGTCTATACACATACAAATACATACATGTGCATATGCTTACACGTGTGCGTATGTACGTTCTTCCACGCGCTCACCGGCAATCCCGAGCCGGCCTTGGCACGGGGCGAGCCAGCCACAGCCGGACCCCCCCCGGCTTCGGGGTGGGGGGAAATCCCCAGACCTCTGCCGCTAAAGTTTTAAACGTACGAGACACAGTTACCGACTTAGTGGCTTACCTTCAGGCAGTGTCTAGACTGGGAAGTAAGTACAACGTTAACGCAATTACTGTCACCGCAGAGGCTGTAAAACACCAAGTGTTTCACTGCCTCCGCTTTAGAAGGGCAGAGAAAACTCTGGTGTTTCACCATGCACAGAGAGTTTCAAAAAGAGACCGAAAAAAGCATCTGGCAGCGCCCCCCGCCCCCCCCCCCCCCCCCGCCCCTCTCACTCTCTCGTTGTTGGGGTTTTAAAGGAGTTGATGGAGGGAGATTTATCAAGTACTGAGGATGCCTGGCCGGGACCTTGCTGTTTCTGGTGCTTCAGGACTCTGAGGAGGGACAAGCATGCCACAACAGCCCGCGCACCACGATGCGACAACAACAAAGCTCAGATAAATCTACCCACTTTGAGCAAAGAATTGCTTTGTGACTGTGGCCAAAATCTGCTACCTCCAACAGGCCTTCTCGGTGCCTGTGAGTATATTCCCTTCACCTACACTTCAAAAGTGGTCAAATGGAAGAAAAAAAACCACCACGTATCAAACCTGACTCTGTATAAAGACAGCAAAGGAACCCACAGAATTAGGACCAAACCGGTGACAAAATACATCTTGGCAGCCAGTTCTGTGCGTAAGGTTTTCTACAGTGTGTGGGCTACTGCTCTGTAATGTAAGCCGTACATCACCATATCCACCACAAGAAGTCCAGCTGAATAGATAGAGCTTTTCTTTTCTTATTTTCTCACTTTTAACGATGTCATTATCAACCAAGACATACTCAAGATACTTGGCACTGTTGCATACAACGCAAAAGCAGAGACGTTAGCAAGAGTATTAGGGGAAAAACGGACAAATGTCACCACCACCTTCATAGAAAGTGAGTAGAGGTTGAGCCTGGCAGATGGGAAACCTTCCTGGTGCTAAAAATTTTCACATCAACAGCTTAAAGCTAAATTCCACAACTGCAAGAACTGCCACGTTAATGGGAAATGCCACTGTCAACCAGAAACCCTCAGCAGAGGAGTTGGGCAATGGGCTGCTCATACAACCTCCTGCGAGGTCCTCAGCGTCACCCTCACCTCTCCTACCTTCCGAGGGCGATGGGCTGCTGCCGGCTCACCAGCACCGTGGAGGGGAGCGGTGTGCTGGCACGGACAGCCTCCTGGAAGAGCCAGGGCGTTTGTGAGCATCAGGCAACTGGACAGGTTCTGGTGACAAAACCCTCCCTAATCCAGAGTTTCTCTGGAGATTTGAGGAGTTATTCTGATTTACACGTGGAGGTTGGAAACTGTCTCAGCGCTAGGGAGGAAACAATACAGCCAATTAACAAAGTGAAAGCAAGCGCAGGACTGTGCTAAGCTTAGAACACACCGGACAGCAGCTCAGGGCTGGGGAACAACACAAGGTGTGCACCGACACGCACTGACTTCTTGCCTGCGGACGACACAATTCTTGCCTGGCAAAAGCCACTGGAGGAGGATCGTTAAATGTGAAATACAGTCACGAAAGGCATACAATACTTATCAGTAAGAATACTGGCAAAACCAATTCTATATATTAACAAAGTATAAAGACAACCATTATAATCATCCCAGGACTCGTTAGCTTGTGTTACTGATAATGAGTGTGTATACCTGCATATGCACAGATATTACAGTAATCTATGGATCTACTTCTGTATCTCTGCCAGATTAAAAAAGAAAAGAGCCACCGAATACCAGCTGTCACAAGATTAATGGTCAGTGTGATGGTATCACAGCGTAAGTTTTCCATGCTCTTCAGTAAGAAATCTACAAATTACCTAATATGCTGCTTGTGTGCCCGTTTTGACAACACAGCAGTTCAACCCACTTGCAGTTCAAACCTTCACAGCGAATCCTGTCTGTACCGGAAGGAAACAGAGCAAGTTATCTGCAGTGAAAAGGCCCCAATTTCTCTAGAAGTGTGCCACTTACAGCCCTAGGGCTTACAGAATGAAGTACGTGCCATCCTACATTCCTCTGAATGTCACAAAACCACTTCCACGAGGTGCTACCATAAACAGGAAGACACATAATAAAGCATTATCAACATGCCATTTTACTCCTATCAGTCGTTCTCCAGACATTTATTCTGTTTTAAAATTTATTAATATAAACTCTTTTTTTCCTGTGCTTATTCCACGCACTGTCTGCATGACTTACGTCCCTTTGTAGCCCCAACCACTTTACTTTTTCCCTTTTTAAACCCTTAAGTCCTTTGTCTTCCGTATATTCTCTATTGCATTTTTTAATTACTTAAAAATCTTGAACTTCTCCTTCAGAAGGATTAAATCAGTTTCCCATCAGTGTTCAAAAATTCAATTGCAATATGAGAGTTTTTCCCCACCTGTAAGAAACCCAAAGAAATAGGGACAAGGAAGAAAGATCAAACTGATGACAGAAGTGGAAAAAAAATTCCCCTTATAACAATCAACAGAACAGCAAAAAAAAGTGAAAAAGTCACCCAGAATATATGACCATGTAAGCATGGGCACTCTTGCAGAAAACCTAGTCAGCAATCCAAAGCCATGGGAAATTTAAATTAGAGCTAAGGTCCACAATAGCAGAGAAATCTATACAGATAAAAGGGCCTGCTCAGGTTGCAGGTATGCTTAGTCTAGATCTCTTCAGATTTGCAAAGGAACTTTATTAGTTTTATTAATTTTTTTTTTAAATAATCAAGAGATTCGAGTGTATCCACATTACACGGTAAAGAAGATTAAGTTTTTTTCTTTAATCAAAATATCCATATGCATGTGCTGGATCTTCCAAATGGTAGGTGGATTCCCACTGCTTATTACCGCCCCGGGGTGCATTCTGCTATAGTAACTCATGCACAAAACACTCCTACTACATTTAAGTAACGTTAAGGTTCTAGCAAACACAAGCAAGAAAAAAAAAAACCAAACCAAATCACAGGAAAAGCCCCAGCGTTCAGCAGGGCGCAGTTCTGAGGAAAGCAGGCTGATAAAGGGTTCCAGCAATGCATACACAAACACACAAAAATCGAACTGGGTGACATCAACCTCCACTTCACACACAGCTGACATGACCCGGCACCACTCCATCGGTTTGTCCTTCCGATGGGGACAAGCGCGCAGCCCCCAGCCCCGTGTGCCTGGCTCTGCTCAGGAGGAGGGATAGGACCCGGAGCCACCGGCAGGGCTGTGGTGGGCTCTCGGCGAGCCCCAGCGTGGACACGGGCACAGCCTGGGCAGGAGGACCAAGGACCACGGGCTCCCACCTTCTTCTGGTGGAAGCCCCTCCATCCCCAGCTTCGCAGCAGGCGACGGAACAGCGTGGTCCCACGTGCGTGGCTTACCAGCCTGCACGAACCACGACTCCCGGTACAGGCTACTTCTAAACAAACGTTAATTTTACACCGAGACGTCTTTCCTGCCTGCTTTTCCATCAGCCATCCCCTCCAGCCGCCCAGTGCCCAGTGCTCGACCTCCCCGGGGGGAGATGCCATGCTCCAGGTGGCACGGCAGCTTCACCGGGGGCTGAAGCGACCCCTCGAAAGGGGACGTTGAGCCGTCGCCAACATGACACGGCCACAGCCACCGACGTGCAGCATCCCAGCAGCCTCCCCGGCCTCAAGAAGAGGCAGCAGCGAGTGGAGAAGCAGCAATCTGCATGCAGCAGCGTGCTGCGAGGTGCCATGCAGAACTGCCAAGAAATAAACCCTCACTTTTGGGGGGCGGCGGGGGGGGGAGTTGTGACATTGAAATTTGTACACAGACCACACTAGTAAGTCTTGCTGCTTTTAAGAAATGCAGCACACTCCATTAGGCATTAATAATAAAAGTATTTTAATTGCTAAACTAATTTTCACCAATAACCGTTTTTACTTTCGAAAGCAACCTTTGCTGAAATTGAATTCAGCAATTACACAACTTCGGCATCCAAAAAGTACAGGGAAGTATGGCTCTTCAAATAGTTTTTCTGCGGCCTAACAAAATGAAAAATTTCTCGTAGACATTTTCATGGAAAAAGTACGTTCGTGCTACAAATATCAAGACTCTGGAACACAAACATACTAGATTGTGCAAAGGTCGTGTTCAAAACTAGCTGTCAAGGGAAGGGGTAAATTAAAGAAGAAAAGCACAACTTACTGTACTTCTTTGTCATTTTAGAAAGAAGCTTACACCTTTTCACCATTTAAAAATACACTGAAGGATTTGAATAACAGCACAGAGAGAAAAAAATATAGATGAGGTCAGATTTTTGAATAGTTTCTGTAGTACCATGCAGAGTTAAGAGAAAATTAAGTCATACATCTAGAAGAAGCCATTTAAAACACTGATAATTAACAAAGGGTATTTCCTTTTTGAGCATGGCTGACAGAGATAAAACAATAAGCTAAATTTATCAGAGACTGCTATTTCCATTTTGACTCCATAAGCTGTAGTTACTGCTGCTGAATAGAAAACTCCCTCCTACATTATTTTTTAGGGAAGAGGCAAAAATAAAATGCTTTTGAATTACTTTTTTTTAATTTTAGGCCTTTTTTTTTATGGCTTCATTCACTAAATGTTCAAATCCTTTTCTTTTTTTCTTTTTCATTTTACAGATGTACTTTTGTTATGGTTTCTTTGACTAAATGAGAGACTTGATTACTCAGGCTAAAAATCAGTGCATAGAAAGACCTCTAAACCTGGAAAAAAAGGTGGCAATGGATGCCAAAATGGAAAGCTGAAAAAACTGCTTTGGAAACACTAACTTGCACTTTATTTTATGTTCACTATTTCTTTTTGTACAGGGCAGTTTTACAGGACAGTTAGAGCAAAAGTTGACATAAAATCCTGTGCCTCAAGTGAAATGATTTACCCCTTGAATGCTGGCTTCCTTTCATAACTAGTGTCAACAGAGACGATTAAAAAGACTCGTATTTTACAAATTCCAGAAGTCAATCTGTTAGGAAACACAAAAATTACTTCGTCTATTCAGATAGCTAGAAGATCACATGACAAACAGATTTAAAAATATCTCGCAACACCCCATAAGCCTCAGCTGAGTTTTGTGCTTTCTGCTCTGAGTCTTCTGCCCTTCGTTTGTCTGAGGTTACCACCAGAGCCAAAGCTACACCAAGTACAGCTTCTACGCCGTCATGGAACAAAATGCTTAAATAAAAGCACAGTGTCACCCTTGGTACACAGCCTCTTCGTGACCTAGGGCTGGAGCAAGCTCCAGCTAAACAGGCACTGCACCCAAACAGAAGCTGAGTCGGTCCCTGGTCCAGGGGCTGCTGCTGCGGAGGGAAGGACCCCCTGGGACCCCTGAGCAGCAGCCGTGCCGAGCAGCACACATGGGAATCGCTCAGACTATCGCATGCCATGTCACTGTCTGCAAATGTCATGAAAACGCAGCCAGAGCTGCTAAGGAGGCTGCACCAGGGCTTCCGACACGGCTTACAGGCTGCGGAGCGATGACCACGAAGGGCATTTGAATGAACGCTCTTTACTAGGGCAGACCGATATCCAGTGGCTGTTACTTTCAAGAGCTTCTTCTTGTGCCAGAAGTAGTATCTCTAGTGATGCTCTTGTAAAAGCCTCGCTACTGTGTTAATAAGAAAAAAATCAAGAGCGGAGAAGAAAACAACCATTCCCTCTCCGGGAGCCCAGCAGCGTCCGTATGTGCTCTTTTATAGAAACTTTGGATTCAAAACCAACCATATGCACTGCACTCCACAAACCTGCCAAGCCCAGACTGCGATCACATTAGCCTGCTGTCTCCGAGGAAGGTACTGGGTGGGCAAGGGATGAAACAGGGAGAAGATAAATTGGTTTTTGTACCCCTTAGTGGCCGGACATCAATGCTGCAGCTTTGAAAGCTGTCTTTCCAAAAGCCATGAGGAAAAGAAAAATGCAGAGATTAGGATTGCAGCTATGTGTGGGAGAGGAAATATGTTAAAAAGAAGCTTTTCATGAAGGAATGGATGAAAGACTTCCAACTACAGGAAATTAACATTCTTATCATATATACTCTTATTGCAAAGTGGAGGAAAGGGGTGGGAGGGGAGAACCCTCCTTCAAAGACCTGGAAACCCTCCAACCCTAAAAATGAATTCACTGCATTTAGTACATGGTACAGTTTGTAATGATTCTCTTTGCACACTTTCTTCTGGACTCTAAACATTTAAAAAAATCAGGTAAATCATACCAAAGACCTAGATTTGCTGAACTACCCATTTTTTAAACACCACGTGAAGCAGGTAGGACCCCTTTTTGCAAAGTAATGACCAGCAGCAGTGCACACTTTTCCAAACGCCATGCAAGGAAACCCACAGATGACCAGGTGGGGGCAAGTAACACATACAGGTATGTGGCCGCTGTCTTTCAGCTTGGCTGACCGTCTGTAATTCAAGTGCCTGCTTTGCTTCCAAGCCATGTGCAATCTCACCACAGAAAAACCAAGTCAGAGTAAGGAAGGACAGAGTCAGTACGGACACAGTAAGTGCTTTCCATGATATCCCTCTATGTGAAACAAGAAAGCCAGCACCCATCTTCATATCCCAATCAATTAAAGGTTGCCAATCAGCTATATGTGCTGAGAAACCAGCAGACACATGACAAAAAGTTGTATTTTACAGAAATATGGACACAAACGTGGTATTAGGCAAGCAAAAATAAAAAGTGAAAGGCATCTAAAGCCATTTGGAAAGAGGGCACAAAAGGGAGGAAAACTTTTCAACTGTGTACTGAACAGCAGTGTTTGTGGACCAGCCATAACTTTCAAGATGCCAGCTGAAGACAGAAGGGTACAGGTGAATCTTGATTTACCATCAGGAACCAGAGCTCATGTCCCAAGGCAAAGGGACGTCTGGACATCTCTTTTCTGTCACAGCAGACGGTGATGACTGAAGCTAGAAGGCTGTATGGGGAGAAGACTCTGTGCGTTGGAGGCATCAAGAAAGTGTTATTTGTTTATAGAGAATATTAAAAATAATAAGGTTGCTAGACAAGAGCAGGGCAGGCAAGTAAGATGTAGCGGAGTTAACAGCATGAGGAGATAAGCCTAATTCCTTTCCTTGAGGAGCTACTTCTGACTCCAGTGGAACTTCAGCATCTCTATTTCAGGGACTCAGACATGAAAACAGACTCATCAAATGACTGACAGAACCGGCTACTCTCATAGTTGGAGAATTGTTCACATTTTAGTTCCCCTTTTAATGTGAAGCAAACTGGACACTAACCACACCATGACACTGTCATGGTCTATCCCATTTACACAGTCACAGGCAGTTTTGGCGGAGAATGTGAAAGGCAAGGCTTCACCAGTCACTACACTCCACGTCCATCCTTACTGATACTGCAAGCCCTAATATAGTAATTTACATACTATGCAGTCACCTAAATACTTGATCTGGTTCTTTAGAAACCTTGAAAACAGAACTGTGCATGTCTCAAAATAATTTAAATGAATTAGCAGAGAATATCTTTGAGAGGATAATTTGCCAACACACGTATTTTTTAAATGCATTTCTTCCCTCGGACTTAAAATTTTTATGTTTATGTTTCAGCAAAGGAGTCCTTTATAGTCTATAGAACTGGAGATACAATGCTGCATAAGCTCAATAAACAATTATGGTTACTTTACATTAGGAAGATTTATGGCTTTTGTTCCCTAAAACTATTCTGATGCTTCTTCGGCTTTTCATTACATACACACGTACATACAGCACCGATTTACTTTAAGGCTGTGTCTTTGCATCCCCATCACCAAACACATTAGAAACAGAGCAGCTGAACCAAACTTTTTGCACGCCGGAGCTACCTGAATAACATTCACTGGAATTTGGGTCGTGGTCGAGAACCAGGGGTTTGACTGGAGCCCAGCCCTGCGGTACCCTCTCTGCCTCAGGTGCGTGCGTGCATCGGGGCCAGCACCCGGGCATGGACCTCTGCTCTGCCCATTGCATACAGCAGAGTCAAACGGATCATCACTAACTTGATCGTGGTCAGAAGAAATGCAGAAAGGTTAAGGCTTTCTGGAAAGTCATACATATGTAGAAAAGCAACAGCTAAAACAAAGAGAGAGATGTGTGTGTACAAGTAGCACCTGCTCCCAAACAGCTGTGGGCGTCTGATGCGTGTTCCATACATCCCACATCTCCAGGCACGAGGCTGCTGTTGGCAAAACCACTACTGATGTGAGGCAAGTTGCAAAAAGGGGTTTTGAGGAGGTTCTGACCTAACTTTGAGAATAAACATCAGAGTAGGAGAAGAACAGTTATATTTATGAGCCTCTTGTGTGGCTGTCTGTGAGGTCGCATTTGAGCATCTCAAAAACTCTTTACATCACCTACATTAAATGAAACCATTTTAGTCCTGAACAGTACGACAAGTTTATACACTGCAGGAAAATTCTCCTCCCGTTACCTGCTTTGAATGTGGCTTGCTTATTGTCAACATCTATGAGTATATAAACAAATCAGAAACTTTATTACATTCATTACAAAAACATACCATAAGTTAGCAAAACTGTCTCCTGATATTAACCTCCTGTATTGAATTTTAAAAGCCTCTCCTGGTTAGCACTGGCACACCTTCGCTATAATAGCACAAAGAATGAATTTTCATTTTCATGTTACACCTAGTAAGTGTAATCACTCCAATAAATTAGTTAAAGAATGTTTCCCAAAATGTGTATATGTAACTTTGAAGTATGCTTAAAGTCTCAAGCACTATTTGAACATTTTTCTATCTTCTGTTTTTTGGGGTAATCTTTAGCGCTACTATCAGCAATTTTGGTACCTAAATCCAAGGAGATACACAGAGTAAACAGAACAAAAGAAACCTAACTCCAGGTCATTTGCCTACCCAGCAGTTATGAGAAAAATAGACGCTACTCAGAAAATGTATTAACTGTGCTATGCACAAACTGCATTGTTGTTAGAGCAGTCACCACACTGCACCAAACATTTGGTTCCCAAGAAGCAAGAGTAATTTAAGAAAAAGACAAGCCAATTAGCTCTAGTTTCAAAGAAAAGTATAGGATATGAAAATACAAAAAGAAAGATATTAATGAAATTTAGCAATGTCAAGTTAAATCTCAGAAACTGCATTTTAAAACATTTCCAGGGAGAAAAAAATTACATAAATTCCAAATATAATGTGGCTGTGTGGGGCTCTGGCATGGCAACTGAATGCTCTGCCACTCTTCTGGCATTGCACTGGGAATAGGGAAAGCATTCTTAAATCTCTGAGGCTTGGGTGAGCACACTGGAGTCTTTAATCAACCATCTGAGATCGAGTGCACACTATGGACTGTTTAGCAATGGTCTATGGATAGCTATGCAAAAACATACACAGGAACAACTCTAAGCAAAAAGTTAGTTATTGAACATTTATGGACAACATTTATGGGCAAGAAACAGGTGTTGGCAAAGACAATTTCTCAGCTTTCCCCTCTCAAACAGCTTAGGAGCAGCATGTGAACAGCAGCACTGTTTACACAGCCACCCTCAGGAAAAACTTTACTAGTGTCAGCCTGCAGAACGTTTCATTTCCCTGTACCCAAAACCACCTCATTTACATGTGCACCAAGTAAAATTATGGTATACGTTTTTGTTTTAAATTTAAAGAGTCTTGCAAAAGTGCCCAGTGCTGCAGCTGATCTGGCTAGCCTTGCCACTGAAGCAGCCTTTCTTCAGGTTCTGTTTTCTCTCAGACTGGCAGGGGACGCTGTTTCTGGAAATGATCTTTCTGCATCAGGAAACCGGTGGGCAAGAAAAAAGCATGGCTGATCGTCCAACACGGTTTTGGTTGTTGGTGACAACGTATGCATTACACACCATGATTATTACAAACAGATATCCAAAATCTGTTGCGCTAACCATCACATTTACTAACTTTCTGCACTGTAATGTGGAAGAGTATTTTGCAAAATACCAAAACGTTAAATTTTAGTCTTGGCAGTTGGGAATCTCTCTGAATTATTCAATGCAGAATCCATACAAGTAGTTACAGTAAATTTTAGATCAACAGCCCGAACTGCCAGACTCCTGAAGGAGTGGTTACAGAATCTGTTTCAGGAAAGGGAACCAGCTCAGGTCTCCCCTCCCTTCCTTGTCCTCTCCTGTTACAGTTCATCGCTTTTCTGAGTTGTAACTTCGGTGGTCGAGCATACAGCAAAGCCATAACAAGCACTGGTCTCTGCACTGCTGAGGGGCAATGAGGCAAGGCAGACAGGGGCAGCGGGGCAGAAACCTCATCACATGAAAAGAGGAATGACACTGCTCCCTGGGTTCTGAGCACTGATTACTTTCCTACCCTGCAGCATTTTTCAGCAAACTTTTTACTGTTATGCAGTTCCTACGTCCGATTTTCTTTATGTCTCTAGTCCTCAAACTGTTTTGTTTTTTTTTACTTACTTTGTTTACAACAAGAAACCGTTGTATTCCCTCTTTATTTCACCCCCCTTTCACCCTGCCCCTGCCCCGCCCCCCCCGCTTCTATACGCTCTTAGAAATACAAAATATACAGGAAAGTTGGAAAGTTCACAACATGAATCACTCTGATACTACTTCTAAATTTCTACCAGCAAAAATACTGTCTTTCCATATATGACACTACTGAAATAACGGTATTGAAATGGTATAAATAAATGGCTAGCTATTTCCTTCATCATAGTTTTGCACCCATCATTATGCACTCCAATTTGCTTTCTGTTTAACTTTTTTTTCAAACACTGACACCAGTATCCTTGCAGACAAATGCTCCCACATACAGAAGAATAAACAAGCGATTAAAAACAGTACTAACCTTTGCTGACCGGACTTGCACAGCCTTCAATGTTCAACATTATATCTTCATCTCTGTCGTCTGCACCAGCTCCCAAAAGCATCCAACTCTCGACATTTTCACTGTCAGATATCAAGCTCTCCTGCTCTGAGCTGTCTATTACCAACACGTCTTGGATGGCATGAGCTCCAGCAGAACTAACTGGGGTAAGCTTCCCACTAGCACTCTTCCTTTGCTTTGCAATGTCTGTGCCTGATCCAGCAGGATACAGGGTATTACGTGCAGCAGCTTCAGCATCATTTGGCATGGAAGATCCTGGATGGATATGTGTTTTACCTTGAGCTAAAGAGCCCATTGACTTCTTTGCTTTGCTTTTGTAAACACTGTCTTCATCTGGTGTATCAGACAAGATGATGATCTCAGGGTCATCTGAAAGCTGAGCACCATGATCAATGAACCCAGTGATTTTCTTGTCTTCACACCGTTTCTCAGGTAGAACTGAACTACGAGCCGTGACTCCTGCAACATCAGCTTCTTCATCCATTTCCAGCGTGCTGATTTCTCCAAGATCTTGGGAATAGTGGATCTGGCTGTAGAGATGAAATTCCACCTCACTATCAACAGCCTCTTCACTGGATGACTCCTCGTGATAAAGTTCATCTTCATACACTTCAGTATCCTCATCGTCTTCATATCCAGCAAACATTCTGGAAAGCGAATAGTCTGTATCTACAAAAAACCAAAAGGTTATATCAGAATGGTCATGAATGTATGCCCAAAACCATCTTTCCAATGATACTTTTGGCCCTTCTGAAATTGCTAAGGTTAGTCATAGAGCTCTGTGTACAGAAGATAAAACTGAGCAGGCTTAACAGCTACAACAATCAAAGCTCAAATCTGTAATAGCAAAAGCTACTCAAGGGTGTATCTGCTTTAACCTTAACTACTACTTTAACCTCAACTACTTTGGCTTCTGAAAAGTTGCACTTAATGTGCTCTCAGCTTCCACAGCTCCTCTTCATCCTAGGTTCAAAGCCAGGGTACCTGCATGGATCGGGAACCAAATGAGTGTCTGAATCCGAGTTTTGATTGTTCCACCAATTAGTATTAATTCTGGGTACCGTGCAACTTGTTTTACTAAGTAACATCTTACATACATACCTGAAAGAGCAGAGAAGGAACATTCAGCACTATTTGATAGAAGTTACTTGGAGCCTATCTACACCTGGGCTGCAGAGTCACTGAATTGGCACTTCAGAATTAGAATCACAGAATGGTTTGGATTGGAAGGGACCTTAAAGATCACCTAGTTCCATCTCCCCTGCTGTGGAATTTAACCCTATGGTGAGAAGCACCAGAGCTACGATACAGAAGCACCCAGACATGCTCTGCACACACTCAGGTCTCAAGGCAGCATAAAAAAAAAAATAATAATAAAGGTAGTATACTAATCTGCAGCCTTCATACAAACTACCATGTCGCATTGTCCCATCAGGACTTACGAACCGAGTTAGAATGCCATGAAAATGCAACTACAATGCTCTTGGACCTGAGGAAGACATACCTGCGAAGAACGTCTGCCCCGCTCAACATTAGCTATGACATCTCTGTGCTGCTACCAGTTTAGCAGTAATTACCTACAACCTTTAACAGCCATTTTGGTGGTTCTGGGACTAAAGCCCCAATTTCCCTTCTCATGTACTCAGCAATACTGCTTTTTAAACAAATAGGCTATAAAAGCTGGCTGATGGGACAAAGAGCACCCTCAGCAAGTTTGCAGATGATGCAAAATTGGGAGGAGTGGTTGATACACCAGAGGGTTGTGCTGCCATTTGGAGGTACCTCAGTGGGCTGGAGAAGTGGGCAGAGAGGATCCTCATGAAGGTCAACAAAGGTAAATGCCAAGTTCTGCACCTGCAAAGGAGATGGGCTGGGGGCCCACTGCCTGGAAAGCAGGTTTGCAAAAAAGGACCTGGGGATGCGACGAGTTGACCACAAGCCAATACACTTCTGGGACAAAAAGCATCCTGGGCTCCTGAAAAACATCGCCAGCAGGGTGAGGGAGGTTATCCTTCCGCTCCGGTCAGCACTCAAGTGGAGCGCTGTGTACAGCTCTGGGTTCTCCAGTACTAAGTAAGATGGACATACTGGAGCGACCGCGGCGAAGGGCCACCAAAACGATTAAGGGATTGGGGCATCTGTCATATGAGGCCAGGCTGAGACAGCTGGGACTGTTCATCCTCAAGAAAAGGAGGCTCAGGGGGATCTTATCAATGTACATAAATACATGATGGGGGGGCAGTAAATAAGACGGATCCAGGCTCTTCCAAGTACTGTCCAGAAACATGATGAGGGGCAACGGACACAAAAGATAAAATACAGGAAATTCCACTTAAACATAAGAAAAAACCCTTTTTTACTCTGTTGCCCAGAAAGGGTGCGGAGCTTGCATCCTTGAAGACATTCAAAACCCAGCTGGACATGGCCTTGAGCAAACTGCTCTAAGTCACCCTGCTTTGAGTCAAGGGGTTGGACGAGACAATTGGCAGAGATTCCTTCCAACCTCAGCTATTTTGTGATCCCAACACAATGGCAAGCATCGCTAGAGTTCACTACCAACTCCCTAGGGGGACAGGAAATCCAGAGACATTCTAAAGTTACTTTGCCTAATTCACAGGGTACCTTATTTTGTTTACGTGACCCTATCATGCATGGAGGAGAGGAAAGGGAATACTTTCTCTGAAAGGTCTATCTTTATTTCTGTGTTACAGTTACTCCTAGGGAAGCCAACAAGCTTTTTTAGACATGAGAACTGTCAGATGGAGTTCAGTTTTTTAGTTGTGGAAGGAAGTTGCATGGTATTGTTTAAATTCACATACTGATACACAAGTACAAAAAATTAGATTCATGAACTTTGTACATAAGCAATTTGTGCGGTGATGGTATTTAAAGAGCCCAAAGGCTCTTACTATGACAGCTTTCTGCGTACACCCTGCAAGAGTCCTTCCCTGATCATGACAGATTTGACCTCATTTGTATTCCTGTTATACCGAAGTCAAACTAAAGAGGAAGACACTCTTCCCACAAAAATAAACAAAGCAAAACCACATAAAACATGAGCGCACCAGCAGGAAAATACAATGCTTACTGACAATCTATACGCTGTACTCTTTTCTGTTTAGTCTTCTAGTAGATCAGCATACATCATTCAATCTCACCTGCACAGCTGAAGAAGTCACTTTGGTCGTCACCAGATGAGATCACATCCAAAGACCATCAGAACTCTACTCATCCACGCACGTGCTCAGCTATCTCCTAATACACTCAAGTTGGTTTCTAACCTACAAATACAGTCCTAAAATTTAACAACTGGAGGTTACAGAATCTGTTTTAAAAGCTGTCCTATCCACACAGCAACTGTAAGCTCCTGGAAACTTTTACACCTGCCAACACAGAACTCTGCTTAGCAGCACAATGTACGCAGCAATAATGTGAGGATAACGTGGATATATCTGTACCTGCTAGACTCTGCCTCTCTCATGCGGGTTCTTAGGTAAATATAATATCTATTATGCCAAATAAAAGTATCAAAGAATGAGGTCAGAACTTGGTGGTAATAGAGACAATAAACTTATTTTATACCAGTATTTAGGTCTGGATGCCATAGACAGGAGGAATAACTAAAACGCTGGCCACCTGAACGGTTGTAGGTAGTAAAGAAGTAAGACAGAAAAGGACCTGACAGACCAAATGAAGCCCCCATACTTAAACATTTCTCTCAACTATACATGGGGTCACCCTTTCAAACAGGTCTTAGCCATTCCCATCCACAGGGTGAGAATAAAAGCAGAGCCGGCTCCAGTCAAGCACATTTACAATATTAATCTGTGGTTATGGGATGTGAGAAAAGAGGCCTTCCGTGAAATAGGAAATGAAAGAATCCCCCCAAAGCATGCCGCTATTTTAGTGATACTTGAAAAGCCAACTTAATTCAAGCACTCTTTCCTTCCCATTCTGTCACCCACTGGATGAACTTACACAAAGTTAAGTACATGACCACTGCTGAAAACATGCAGCTAAACAAGACTGCTGGATCACAAGTGTCAAAGAGCGCCCAAGGAGCTGACTCACGGACGCTTCGTAACAAAGACAAAAGTAAGAAGAGGCAGCACGGCACTACACCTACTTTGATCTATCCTCCCCAGAAGCTCCGGTCAAACAACGGCTCCTCCTCCCAGGTCCACGCCAATGACTGGAATGATGACGAAGGGCTCCTCCTCTTGCTCAGCATGCACGGCAGGCCACTGGGAAACAAGAAACATCAAACATCAGCATCACAACACAGTCTGAAGATATCTAGTTCCACTGTTCACCATCCTGAAACTCGGGCAATAGCTATGCCCCACCTCTTCATCACAGAGTGGGAAACACCTGTTTCAGGTGTTTGGCATCAAAGCAGACAAAACACCTGCCTCTAGGAAAGGGAAGAGGAGCTTGACAGACAAAGTTTTGGTATTTTTCAGATTGTCAAAGTGAAGCAGTCTCTTACTGTATTCATACTGATGCTCAAAACAGAGAAAGACGTATCTGACTGCCAGCCTCCAGCAATTCAGATTTTCTTTCACCAGTGAAAGGTTTAGACAATGGGCAATCGTCCTTTTTGCTACCAGCTAGACTATTACAAAGACAGCCCTCATGTCTGAGTGTGAAAACCACATGAAAAGTAACAGTCCTGCATAGACTAACTGATTTGGTAGGTAATGCAGGCTGCAGAGAGCATAACACACTGACACGTCATACTTTGGAACTGGCCTGCCTTATTTTTAAAAAAACCCCAAAACTTCAAACCCTAGGCCATGGAAGAACCCTGTCCCTTCATCAAGAGGAACCCCATTCCTACCTGAACCCAGAGCACAACTTTCCTCAAAAGTACCTGACTGCCCCTCTGGTAAGCCCTAAGTAAGAACAGTTCAGGTAAAGGGCTACTGATGTTAAAACAAAATTAAAAAACCACACCTATCTGAATCTCTTTTAACCATTTCCAAACAAAACTCTAGACGGCTATTGTTAGAAATGGCAAGAGATCATTTTCCCAGATCATTTACAAAGACTGCTTGCTAACACTTTTCAACTAGTCCATTAAAAAAACCAACATCCCCCACTTCATAAAGTAACAAAAGCTTCCAGCAGCACAGCGCAGTCAGGAGGGAGGTGCTGGTGATGACTTTCAGGCAGGGGAAAAGAGCACGAACAAGTTAATCAGAACACCCACAGCAATTTTCAAGTTGTGTGCAGGCAGCTACTTCCTCAGCCAAAATTTCAAAGCAGTTTGGACACTCAGGTGTAAGGTAAGTGCAGAAGGGGCTTTGCATAAGAGCCAGTAACATGCCCAGGCCAGTCCTTCCCACGCCATTCCTGCTTCACATGGCCTTGTTTCTCCCTACCAACTCCTCTCTTCCTCTGCTTAACTTCATTACTTCTGCTGCTCTTACTTCTTCACCTCCTACAATCTTTCCGAGCTCACACAGTAACTTCTTCATCTCTTCCTCTTGCCATTTGAAATACGCATTCTGCTTAACTTCAAATATTGAGATTTCTTAAAAGAAAAAAATCTCAAGCAAACAAAACAAAAAATTAATTGGAAAAAAGATTACTTTTCCATCCTTTGCAAATATGAGTTTTCAGACAAGTCTACTACTCCCACCACAAATCATCAGTGAATTTCAAATATTTCCTTATTTTTCTTGCTCTCTGCTTGATCTTTGCAGTAATGTCAAATCTAACACTTTATGACAAAGGCCACATTGAAAATACAGCAACAAACGTATTCTTTGCTGTCTTAGAAGGTAAAGACAAGACATACGCCTATCATCAGATTCTCTGTTACAGATAGGAACAACAATAAAATGGAAAAGAAAGGTCTTTCGAGGAAATTACCAAAAACTTCCTAAAACCACAAGTATCTATCAGAACAGAGGTTCAGAGATCAGAATGGTAGGAGACATCAACAGACTTCATAGTTGTGTGCAGAGCAGACCTTCTCTGTTTTCTATTTACTCATATTTGTGATACCTAAACTGCCTAGTTCTTTAGACTGTTAAGATACTGCACGGGTGCAACCAACAGGAAATTGATAAAGAACTTAAATGTTCAAATGCACTTAAATGAAATCTTTCATTTCAGCTGCTGTAACTGCTTTTGTACCCTTCATCAGAAGTTGCATACCTCTATTTCATGAGAGATAAGCAATCAAAATTATTGTTACGAAGTGCAGCACCAGAATGAAAATCACATACTTCTTGTTCTTGATACCCTACAAAGGTATGCAGATATCAAATCTGAACGTTTTGGTTTTTTTCAAAAAAGCCAACAACATGTGTTTATTATCAGAGGTGAATATCAGGAGACTGTTTTTTCCTTCACCTGTACTGTGTTTCTGTACCAAACTTAAGACAGATCTTATTTTGCCTTATGGGGATAACCAAGCTGCACTCAACACACGTGAGAAAGAAACAATTTTCATTTGCCACGCAAGGTGAGACACGCAGCTGTTAGACACCTGGAGTTGCTCCCCGCACTGACGTACTCAATCTAGAGCAGAAATGCCCTCACAGTGAACCATTTAAAAATGTTGTGAGGTAGCTTCCAGGGCAGCCACCCACCCCCTTGGTTTTCAAGAAGCAAACCCTGAGAAGTACGTATGGTAACTACCATCTCAGTTTCAGGTAGTCAAGAAAAAGGTAGACAGCACCATAAAGCTGCTCTAATAGTGACATTTGCTATTAGTTATTTTTGGCTAAACTTTGTCACTTGGTTCTCCGAGGATAACTTGCGTTGCTCAGTGCAGAGATGTAAAACTCATTCTTACGCTGATCTGCTGTGTGCTTGAGAAAACGTTTCTTTTTCTGTACTTTCTTTAAATACAGTGCAAGTAGAGTGTAAAGGAGAGAAGAGCTTTGGAGAAGAGGTAAATGTTTTTCTAGTGACAAGCTATACCTTCAGGAGATCACAGGAATCTATCTTCCACACCCAAACCCTGGAAAATAACAAAACATTCGAAGTTTACTTCAGGCCTTCTGGAATATTTTTTTTTTTTCCCCCTTTAGCAATTTTCAGAGCTGCCTTTAGCAGTAACTGCACAAACATCCTCAAATTAACAGATTTGCTTTTTTTTTTTTTTCCCCCTTAAGATCACGACTGAATCCAGCCCGGTGAAAACAAGGAACACAAAAGGGGGAGTTAGCAGACGGGAGAGGACACGGACTCGGTTCACGGCCACACACCACCGACGGTCTACCCATGCGGGCCACCGTTCCGCTCCGTACCACGCCTGGAGGAGACCCCGGGGCTCCGAACCGAACCGCCCCCCCCCCCAAAAAAGGGCAGCCGTTCCTCCGGTGTCCCCGCACGGCACCACCGCTCCCGACGGGAGGCGCGGTCGCTCCGGGCTTCGTTCGAGGGACCGGGAGACGCTGGCAACCGGAGATAAAGACGGACGCCGATGCAGTGACTCGTACATCTGTTTAATGGCAAACCGGGGGGAGGGGGGGGGGGTGTCCCGGACGGAGGGGCGCTTGGCACCCTCAGCGCCCGCGCTGCTACAGCGGGCAGAGCCCGGCCACCTCCACAGGCCGTGGGGCAGGCGGATGGGCGCGGACCCATTTCCCCGGTCCCGAGAGGGAAGGGCTGAAGCAGCGGAGGCCGGACGGGGCAGGCCGCACCGGCACCGGGCCGGGCACTCGGGTAGGGATTACCGCGTGTACGGCGGCAGGAGGGGGGGGGGGGGCTCGGCGGGCGCCAGGCTGGGCGCAGGCCCTCGGGCAGCAAGCGCGCCCGGCTGCCCCGCGGTGGAAGGGCCGGGCCGTCAGGGAGAGGCGCCCGCCGGGGCGAGGAGCCGGCAGGCGACCCTGCCGGTGGGGGAGCACGGACCGGACTGGGAGGGGAAGGGGGCAGCGCCCGGGGAGGAGGGGAGGAGGAAGGGGGGGGCTGCCGAGGCGCCGCAGGAGGGGGGGCGGGCGGGCGGCACCGGTACCGCTCGCGTACTCACTGCCGGCCGCACCGGGACACGCCGAGCAGGAAGTGGCGGCGCCTGCGCCCCGCCCCGCCGGCCGCGTGCTTCCGGCCCCGCCTCCCTCCCCTCCAGCGCCGCCGCTGTCGCGGGCCACGCCCCCAGGCAGGGGGCGGGGCGGGGCGCGGCTGCCGGGAGCCCCGCGTTAGGCCGCCGGGGGGGCGTGGCTTAGCCCGAGGCGGTGGCCGGGCCCGGTGCGGGCGGGGGCCGGGGGGGAGGGAGCGGGGCGGCCGTGCCGGTACCGCGGCCGCGGGGCTCCCCGGCGCCCCCCCCCCTCCCCCGGCTGGGTTGCGGTCTCGGGGCTCGGTGACCCAGGTCTGCCCGCTGCCCGGTGCGCTCCGCCCCAGGATCCTGGCGGCCTGTCCGCGGCGGGGGGTCCCGACCCCTCCTGGGGTCCTGCAGGCACACCGGGGGGATGGCGCGACAAACGGGGGAACGCTGGTCCCGGGCCTGCTGGGGAACGCCGGTGCGGACCGCAGCCTCGGGCCGGGCACGGGGAAACGGGAAGGGGAAGGGGAAGAGAGGGGGGGGCTCCGGTGCCGGCTGACGGTGGCATTGCGGGGAAATTACCGTGAGTTGAGTGCGTCACTCTACCCAAGGCGTTCGGAGGGATTCCTGCTGCGTCCCTTCTGTCTGAGTTTCGGTCTCTCTCTCTTCCAGGCCTGCAGGAAGCCCCAGCGATGGAGAAAAAAACCCAAAAAACAAGGATGAGGGAGGAATACCACAGGTGAGAAAAGCAACGCGGCACGCCTCACTTCTTGCAACGTCCCGCTAGGAAACAAACCCCCAGTCAAACCGTCTTCCCCACGACCACGCTGGTGCCGGAGTCGTCTGCTTTTACCACCTTCATTCCTGCTCCCTGAACGGGAGCGCGTGGACCGCGGCTCCGTGACGAGCAGGAACGAAGCCCTCGCACACCTTGGTGTGCCTGCGCCGTGCCAGGTGCACCAGGATGAGTTGACGAAGAAGACGTGGTATCTTTGATGATGTGGTATCTTTGCAGACCAGCCGAGGAAAGGGATTGCACTCGGGCAGGGCTGCCTGGGGGAAAGCAGAGAGCTGGCTGAGGAAGAAGAAGTGGTCACTTGGGTGCAAAGAACCTGAGCAACTCCGAGGCCAATTGCCCTCAGAGGGGGTCGGGGTGGACTTGGACATAACTGCAGACTGTCAACCTGCTGAGGATTGCCGAGGGCAGGACTGAGACTGGGAACGACCAAGTTGTGGGGTTTGATGGATGCCCTGGAAAATTTGAGCCTCCTGTCCGACCTACCTGCCAAATTTAAACAGTTTAACCAGATCTTTCAGTCTCAAGCAGTGGCTGCTTTGGAGAAGGCGGAGGATTTGGCACGTCGTGTTTCAAGGGCAGTTCAGAGGAGAAGGGACGCTCTGGGTCAGCAATGAATTCGGCAGAGCTGCTCAATCCCAGCGGCCGTTAACCTGCCTGGTCCTCCGGCTGTGCAGTGCTGGGCACGACCCTTGGCTGCTGATGGCAGCGGAGGAGCCTGCAGGCAGCTCGTGTGTGGTCCCGGCAATTACACCACCTGCCTGGCCTTGCTTTTATCCAAGAGTGCAGCAAGGAGTTCTCGTGCGAAACTCCTTTCTGTCTGATAGTACAAGTGATGAATAGGGCCGTTTTCTTCTAGGAAAATCCTGTAACAGCTCAAACAACCAAAGTGGGGTACCCATTTCACGGACGGGACCTGCTGGGTGTGCTGCACTGCGTGCTGGTTGGAAGCCTGTTCGGTGCTGCACAGCTTGCAGGTCCCAGCATCTAAAGGCACCCAAGATTATCCATGTTATCCTCTCTTTATGGTGTTAGCTCTAATAATTGGCATTTTCGGTGCTACTTTACGAAGTCTCAGTGCCTTCCTTATTGGGATTGTAATGAACCAGCACCTCCCGGTGCAAAACAGCTGCCTCTTCCCTGACTTGCTAATACAGGGGTTTTCCTCATTACTCTGGTCTGGCAAGGAAAGCAAGTGGTCATGTTTCTTTGTTTTGCTGTCTTTGAATTTTAGAATGAACTTCTTCCACCCTGGAGGTACGCAACAAGCATTGCAGATTTTCAAGAATACGCAATTGTATGAGGATGTGCCTGACATGGGAATGTTCAGTTAAACCCCACTTCATATTTTTCATCTATAAATGGTTTTGGGTATCATAGTTTCATAAAAATAAACATTCTGTAAGCTGAATTGCCGCAGTGGCCTGCTTTACCTGCTGCTCTGATGGCGGCACTTGAAAGATTTTCCTATGCAGCTTACTAAAGATGAATAAAAACGGATGCAAATAGAAGCTTTTAAAGGAGCTAAAGTCAACATCTGAGGTAAAAGTTCCCTCCGTGTAAAAGCATGTTTCAGAAACAAAATCCAAAGGATTGATAGAAATTCTCAGTGACGCCCTGGTACTCAGCTGGAGCGTGCTGGAAAGCTTAACATGCTTTCTTTTTATTGTGTTTTGATTTCTTGCTCAAATACTCACAATGGATAGGAAGAGCAAGCAGTTTTCACTTAGACAACAGCAAATTCTTCAACGCACTGTGGACTTTAAAGTAACTATCTTTTTCTCTGGAAAGCAAACCTCTGTAGAAAAGTGCAAATTTAGTTTTCAAATATTCTGTCATGATGATGAGTAATTCTCTGCTTACAGCTTTTGGTTAAATTACTTCTATGGAAATCTCAGTGGTTTTAGCAAGAACTGCTCTCCTTCAGTTGATGCACTGCAGGAGGGCGTTGGTTTTTGCTCACTGGCCCTGGCCCGGCTCACACAGTCAGACCGTGCTGTGTGGAGCAGAGCTTCCAGGCGTCTCTTCTGTGATTAGGAATGTGATGACATTTGAAGATACAGGCACAGTTTGGAAGCGGAGACCCCGGAGACCAGCAGGGATAACTCACCAGTGGGCAGTTACCAGTCATTGGAAAAGCACAACCTGCGGAGCTGGGAAAAGCTTGCTCTGCCTTTAGGGAAGAGGCAACAGCCAAGCAGGGCAAGAAACAGGTCAAGCAGCCGCGTGGCCTGTGGAAGCAGCCCCTCTTGCCAGCACCCTGCAGCAGCCACCATCCACAGTCTGTGCGCAGACACGGTCCCGCGCTGCTGGGAGGGGGAAGATGCCCAGCTTGGCTCCCAGCTCGCCACTGGGAAGAGCCTGCTCGCTTCTGCCTCTGGGAGCAGGGCTGGCAAGCGCCGTGGCCGGCAGCGCCGGCTGCCAGCACCATCCCCGCTGCCTGCTCCTGCGCTCATGGCAAACGTGGGACGAGACTGTGGGAGACTGCCTTGAATATGTAGTAGTTCAGCGCAAGCTGCAGGCATGAAGGGTGGTGTTAACGAGTGTGTGCTCCTAATGACCATCAGTCTTGTTTTGAAGTTCAAACTGGGCTGATTTATCGTTCTTCTGAACGCCCTCATCGCGACGATCTCCCACTTCCCTCGTACACGTACCCGTACATGCGTTCAGCGGCAGCACTGCTCCTCTTGCTTGTGTGAAGACCGTCCGACTGCCCAGCACCAGGTGGCTGTTGCCCCGGCTGGATGCTCCTTCCTGACCCTCGGCAGAGACCCCGGCGCGGGGTGCCAGGGATTCCTCCGTGCTGGGGACCGCCGAATCCAGCAGCCCAGCAGAGGAGAGGCTGCTGCTGCGCTGTGACCCCAGGACCAGCCAGGAGTGGGGCTGAGCACTTTTTCCAGTGGGCACACGAGGAAACGCAGACACACACAGTGCATAGACATAGGTGTGTGCACGCAGCCGGCCGCGCAGATCAAGAGGGACAGGAACTGTAGCACTCGTGCAGACGCAAGCAGCACCAGTGGCCTCGTCTGGTTCCCCTCTCTGGCTGCTCAAGAGGCAGGTGCATTGGTGGAAAACATGCACGTATGCGTATGTGCATGTGTGTGTATGCAGGTACATATATGTATATACATACCCCATGCAGGTCCCACCAGTAGCTGGCCTTAGCCAGCCTGCCCACTGCGGCTGCCCCAGTGTCCCCAGCTGCTGTGCACAGACACGTGCGCACCCAGCAGGTCCAGCCTTGCTGTCTCTCATTCGTGAGCTCTCAGATGGTCCGATCTCTCCAGATTCTGCCGCTCCGACACCGGGCTCCCAAGCCTCCTGTCCTACTTGCTGGCCAGCACAGCTTTACGTTTGGCAGCGATTGCCCTCCCCGGCATACACGCAGCGTAGAGAGCCCCCCCGTCCAGGAAAACAGTTGGATGTCCTGTTTAATATTGCCAAACAAGCTCATATTAGAGTCTGCGGAGCGTACTTCTGCTTTCATGAGCATAACAGGCCTGATGAGCTGCAGCAGGTAGCAGCGGGGAGTTGTGCAGGGCATCCGAGAAGCGGGAGAGGTGAGCAGGAACGAGTGAGTGGATGCAGGGAGCTGTGGGAGACCTTCAGCTGGATCTGCTGCTGCGGGATTGGTCGTGTGCCCGGTCACCCTGGAGCCATGGAGCAGTTCCTCCGTCCTGCCCCGGGACGGGCACCTGCACGGCTCCCTTGGGGCCAGCAGCGCTGCTGACCCCGCGGGGCGGCTCGCCTGTGCAGACAGACATGTGCACGCTAGTGCGTCCGCTGAGCCCAGAGCTTTCATTTTTCATTTCATTTTTTGCAGGCCTTTCAGACTTCAGGGGTTTCCTTAATGCACTGCTAGTACTCTATTTGCAACATTACTGGCATGTAATTACAACCTGCATTTTGCCTCTGGGAACGTTAGCACAGGCGTGTACGTGTTGGCTGCAAAAGTGCCTCTTGAAGGGCAAAATGATCTGATTCTCTGATCCTCTAGGCTTTGGGTCAAGAAAGAAGCGAACAAAAACCGACCCATAAGTTTGAAGGTTTTATACTCTAGCAGAAAGCAAGCAGAGCGTGGCAAGAGTCAGGAACACAGCCATGACACCTGATACTTGCAACAGGTACTTTTCTCTGATCTAATCATGATACATTTCAAAACAAACGTTTTTACTGCCTCCGGATATTACAAAACCTTCTCAAAGGTATCAGATAATTAGTTGTTGTAAAACATATGCTGTTAATATGATTAAAGGATGAGCTGAAATTGCAAAATGTTATACAACTGTCAGGGCCCTGCGGACACCGATGGGCTGTATTGACCCAGGCCTGTGTCTGACTCCAGTTCTCCTCACCAGGCCTGATCCTGACACCTACCTGCAGGCTGGCATCCCAGCCCAGCCTTGGCCTGTCCCTGTCCCCATGGAGGTGACCGATGCCTGGAGCTGGGGCTGCCCCAGTGCCCCCCCCCCCCCCCGACTGCCAAGCTCCTGGTTGGGGTGGTGGGGTGGGCACTGGCCACCGGGTCCTGCTACTGAAATGGTGTAAAGACATATTTGGAGGAAGACCTCAGGTCAGGTACCTTTTCCTCAGAGTATTTCCAGGAAACAAAATTCCATATTTCTAGAATAAGCAGCAGAAAGATTAGAGGATTTGGGTTTAGCACTGACTACAGGTGTATCTTACGCTCGCAAGAACTCATTCTTGCCAAATTTGACCTTGAAAGGAAGTTTCTTTTTGGTGGCGTCATTGCGGAAAGTCAGCAACCACCCCGATGCATCCTGCGCACGGTCACCCGTCCCCACAGACTCGTGCTCTCCCGCAGCACCCTGGGGCAATTGCTGCTCTGGGGACCCGGGGAGCTGACGGCAGCCTCTTCAGCCTGCCAGTGACCAGTTTTACTCCATGCTGTCGGTTCACGAGCCCAGTCTGGGCCATATGTATATATGTAGGACTACCTTGTGATGGACACTTGAAGGTAGGTCTTAATATGGTTTGTATTGCTCTGGCTTGCATTGGTGTAGATGGGTACAAACAAACCAGCAGAAACTCTTCCACCAAATGCATGCCAGCAGCATTCACTATTAGCCTCACACATTGGGAGTTAGTGTCTTCTCCAGGTCTTCCAGTGCAGTTTCTCTAGTCCAGCCAGTTCTGTGTGCAGATGAAGTCATCAGGATCCAGAATGGCTTCTACAGAGCTTGACTTGAAACTGCTTTAGGAGAGCACTGAAGCACAGTGGTTTAGGTGTGGCAGTGAATTTCTGAATGTCATACGGCATAGGAAAAGCAAGGCCACATGTTTGCCTTCATCTTGTTTGTCTCCTTGAAGAAACAGCCCTCGCCAGAGCTTTTACTTCATACAGTCCAAGTGCGCCCATCCTAGGTGGGGAGGTGGCACAGCTCTGTTTTAGACGTGCTACAGGGTACTTTGCTGCTGTAGAGAAGCAGAGTTGCCTGCATTCAATGCAGTGCGACTTAAGTGTGATCCTCAGGCACCAGTGTATTCGCCCATGTACTCTTTCTCTCTCAGGCAAATTGAGTCCTGCTGCCTTTGCTTCTGAGTGCTGTTTCTCAGGAGGAGTGATAAACTCCACGTGCCATGCACCTGAACCCCATCCAAACTGTTCACCTCTTCCCCTGAACAGCCCATCTTTGGTGTGCCAGTGACCCACTCATGAGAGGAGAAGACCTCAGCACAGAGATTCAGGTTCTGATGCTCATATGTGGCCAGGAGACAAGGGGTTGGCACCCCCTTTCCACCCCATTGCTGGTGCTCTGAGACATCCGTGGTTGTGTTCAGCTCAGCTTGCGGGGCTGCACTCCCTCCCTGGAGAAAGTCCCCTCTTCCTCCACAGCTTGCAGCTTTCCAAGCTGTTCAAGGTGGAAGGAGGCATCCTCCTGCAGCCCAGAAGTGGGCTGCAAGGCTGCAGGGAGCAGTAGGATTGAAAACAACCCTGTATCCTTCCTACCTGAAACTGTCTGCTGTAGCTGACTGCTCAAGGCATCGTTTGCAAGGGCAGTGCGGCACAGTCCAGGCTGTCCAGCCTGCGCCTGCAGTCACAGCATGGGCATCCTCCACACTGAACTCCAGCCAGCAGATTCCCCTGTAGGAGGGGGGTGATGGTGTTTTGGCCGCCACAGTACCATCTTCCCGCTGTGATTTGCCCAGTCCCCCCCCCCCGAGAAGTCACTGTCCATGCAGGGAAAGGAGCCCTGCATCCCTTTAATGTCCTTCCCCTCCCCACTTGCCTGCCCTTTGGAGAGGGGTCAAACGGCTGCACAAAGCTGGCAAGAAGAAACAGGCATGCCACAGTCTCTGGGGAAATCTGTGCAGGTTGCAGAGAGAGAGACTTTGCAGCATCTCCAGCTGCTTGGGGACAGCCTGGGTCCCCTTGAGTCCTCCAGATTGCAGGAGTCTGGTGGAGACCGTCGTTCTTCCACCACATCCTTTATGTCCTTAAAAAAGAAAAGGGAAGAAAGAGGAAGATTTTCCATAGATGTAAACTGGCAATTTGCAGTCCAAATGCCAGTAGGTGGCACCCAAGAATGTGCAGCATTATTCGTAGCCTTTGTGCAAGCCTGGCTGCTTGCTCACCAGAGACATCTTCAGCCTCCGCTCTCCTCCGAGCACCGGGGAAGCCTGGAGGGCTCTGCCCCTCGGGTGGACAGCTGTCAGAAAGGACCCTGGGCAAGTGAAACTCTGATTTTCCTTTGCTTCTTTTCAAAGCGTGTTTCTGAGTGCTGTAGGAAACAGCAGGAAGGAATCCAGAGTTAGCCTCAACAGCCTTACTCATTAATAAGGGGTCCATGTCAGGATGATGGTTTCTGTTGCTTGTAACTTTGCTAGACGGCGGCCCTGTGAGGTGAAATGACCTCCTAGAGCTGCTGCTTCACCTGGCATTCCTTTGAGATTTACAGCTGGAAGGAGCTGCCCTGTCCAAGAGCGTCGCTGAAGAAAGTCACAGGAGTCTTGGCCGTGTTGGAAACTTTGTCTGATGTTTCTTCCAGTCTGGAACAATGTGAGAATGTGACTGAAGAATGCAGGTGTGCAAGGAGGTCAATTAAATGTGCACAGCCAATCATCTCCTCATTTTTAAGAGCTTAGTTTTGCAATCTTGTCAAATGTTATTTTTACCTGGACTAGTTGAATGAGATGGGTTGTACTTGTTTCTGATTACCTATGCTAAGGGAAGTTGTCTCTGACCCAGCGTAGGCTGTTTCCTGACAATCACGCTGTTTTCGTCCAGCAGCTGCAACTGATGGTATTTTTCGTGTTGGTTGTCTGGGCCTGTGAACTCCATTTTAATCTGTCCTGATCCAGTAAAATATGTAAACTTTGAGGTGATGAACCACTCCTCCTCCTTGAAGTTCAAAGGTGGACCTGCCCCACTGTGCCAGGCGGGAGCAGGGAGCGCTGTCTGCACCGGCCTCGCACAAAACCTAATGGGTTGCAGCTGCAGGAGGGCTGAAACGGTTCAGGCGATACTGGGCAAGGAGGCAGGGAGAGGCAGGGCAGAGGAGGGAAACGCGGGAGAACAGCTAAGCCAGGGCAGGGAAGAGATGGCAGATGTCTGCCATTGCAGTTGCCATTTTCCCATCTTGCCTCCTGTTTCAGCATCAGAAAGCTGCATTGCCCAGGTCACAGGAATGGCACTTTCAAAAGACTTTGCACTGAAACGGCATGAAAACCATAGGTGCTGGACCCTGGCAGACCTCAGGGTACTCGGTGGCCTGCCCTGGTGGGGTGCCACTTAGGAGACCTTCATAACAGGGAGGAAGCTATGCATGGCTCGTAGTGCCACTGGATCTCGGTGCAGACCACAGGGACATTTATCACCACACTGCTTTTGGACCTGTGCAACCTCCAGAGCTGCAGCCCATCATCATCCTCAGCCGAGTGCAGTGGGGACAGGAGCACTTCAGAAGTTAATTAAATTCCCACCCCCCCACCTGATCTGCTCCTCCTCTTCCCAGTGCTCCGCTTTGCTGCCTCAAACCGAGGAGCAGCGGGAGAGGGGAGGGAGTGTAATTATTTAGCTCCTTAGAGCTAGCTCTGCAGTGCTTCATAGCTTGTTAATTACAGTTTCAGCTGTGCTAGTCAGTGGAGGACCAGAAGAGCATGTGGGGAGTGGGGGGCATGGGCTGAGGGAGGGGAGGGAAGCCGCAAGGGCTGACAACGGGGAGAAGCCAAAGTGAAGTGGGATGGAGGGCCAGGGGCACCAGCAGCTAGGAACCTGGGCAAGAGCAGCAGCGAATGGGAAGCAGCTGGGAAGCAGAGGGAGACGGAGAAAAGAGGGGAAAGGCAGACCTGCACAGGGGTAGCAGTGTGGTTTATCTGTGGAGGGTGATGGGGCACAGGTTAGGCACCAAGGGATGCTGCGCACTGGCATCACCAAAGCACGTCCTTCCTGCCCACCTGCCATCTCTGGCAGAGCAGATAAATGCCCAGGCTCCGAATCCAAGCGCTGCCCGTGACTGTCCTGCAGTGCAGTTGGGTGGGGATTGGTTTCTGGAGGACAGAATGGCTTTCACAACATATTGACCCTTGTCAGAGAAAGTATTTCCTTCCCTCAGCCATCCTAATTTTCTCGCTAAATGATTGCAGCGGCGTTCTGCCTGTCTCCCAATTCCAGCATGTAAGAATCCTCAGCATTTTCAGGGCAAAAACCCCAACGTGCCTCCTCCAATGAAGAGCTGAAGCCCTCTGAGGGACACACACGAGACCCCAGTTTGCTCAGTACGTGCAGCACTGCCCGCACCGCAGAGCCCCTGCCAGCTGCCAAACACCATTGCTCAGACAGGACCCGCGAATAAGCTAGGCTGCTGTTTTCCCTCTTGTCTGCAGGGCTGGTGCTCAGGTCTCCTGGCATGCTATGGGGTGGGCTGTCCTGGTTGCATCTGGCAGTGCCCTTGGAGCCGGCAAAGGAGGCTGAGGCACCGTGGCAGCTCCATGCTGCCGTGCGGACGGCTGTGCTGCGAGCCTTGGGAAGGCAGATCCTGCTCCCTTGCTGGGTTCTCCCACTTGGTCTGCTGTCTTGGTGGAGGGGACGTGGACGAAGCAAGTGAGGAGATAGCTGTCCATGCGATCCCCTCGCCCCCGGGGCCCCTCGGGCCATAGCCCCCTGCTAGAGAACAGCATTTCTGCTGCTGCCCCCTGCTTTGAGGGTCCTGGGCTTAAGGGAGGAGGTTGCCCTTCTGGACATCCATGATTTCCAAAAACAGGTTATTTAAAAGAATGTGGTGGAGGGAAGAATGTGCGGGTCCTCCGTGGAAAACCGTTTTGGCCTTATCTACAGCTTCTGAGATGAACACATGCGAATTTCCTCTTCTGACAGAAGTGAAGGGACAATTCAGAGCCAGAAAAGACTCTGTGCTCAAAGACTTGATGCTGCACTGCCAATAGTTTTAAACTCTGACTTCACAATTTCCATTTTCTTTTGGCAGCTCCTAGTCTCTGTTTCTCTCCTCTTTCTGGAAAATTTCCCTTAAGGAACCACCAGTGATGGCCCAGGAGACAGTGTGTGAATGCTTTGCATTATGTAATGCTTTGACATTTGGCATTCCCATGGCATTATCCCCATTATCCCCCATCAATGCAGAATAAGTTGTCAGAGCATGAAATTGGTATTTTTACATATTCTTAATGTACAGATGTCAGTCTGAAAGCCATGCACAAGCATTATGATTAAATTCTGTATTTCATTCTCTGCCTATGCATGGATCTGTTTGGAAGATTTCTTTCCTTTTGGGGCGATATAAGGAAAAGGCACAACCTTAAAAAGTAAAAATTCTGCCTAACAGCACTATCAAAAGGTGAAACCTAAGTTTAAGACATTGTGGACTGAATGCAGTATAGACTCATAAATCCAGAGCAACAGTGTTCAATTTTTAGCACCTGTGTTCCTGGCATGGTAGCAGAAAGTGAACAACAAGTACCAGATGCACACAGGGAATATAATCAGTGACCCAGTTTCTGGTGCCAAATATATCAACATGTTCCAAATCAAATCTGCTCAGAGTTTACAAGTTTGTTATTCTACATTAATTACTATGTAAGAATGGCAGACCCTTATGGGAGGATTAATATGCCTAGACATAATGTACATGGAGAAAGAAGAGGAAGGGCACGACTCGGGATCCACCTAGGACTCCAAATTGCTTGATTTGGTTGTCTTGATCACAAATGCATAAAGAAGAGGAGCTCTTGAAAGTCACCTGGTTGGAGGCAAATCAGCAGCTCCACCGTCTGCTGTCAGCCCCCATCTCAGGGACCTGTGCTGTAACAGAAGCCAATATTGGTGCAAAATGATACAAGAGCATGTGCAGTCTCCATCAACGGGAGCTTCCAAGACCAGGCTGGATAAAGCCCAGGGTATCCTGGTTTGGTCTCATAGCTGACCCTGCTGTGAGCAGAGGGTTGGACTAGAGAGTTCCTGAGGTCCCTTCCAGCCTGAATTGTCCTGTGACCCTGTTCTCTGGTAGGCAGAAGGTTAGAGCAAGAGGATGTTCAGCTCTTGCATGACAGACCTTCCTGCTGGAGTTTTTCTTAGTGTTTGTCCAAGGAGCTCTTAAGGTTGTGCAGAGATACGTCCTGGAGCTGCTGCTCACCGTGCTTGGATGCATGTCAGGAGTCCATGAGCATCCACAGGGTTATAGGAGGACCTCACCTGGTCAGCCAGGATTCCCGTTTACAGTGAAGTCATGAGAGAGGCCAAAGGCCTGACTTCTCTCCACATATACTGGAAAACAACCCATGGACTATTTTGAGCTGGATTTGCCTAAAAAATTAGTTATGCAACTGCGTCATCAGTCATTGCTTGCTCCTCTTTCCTGTCCTGCTCTCCACCCTCCCAGAAGCTTGTGCTGTACAGGCCACCAGCTCTGGTCAAAGACACCAGAGCGGTGAGGAACCGGAGAGGAATTGAACTCACAGGCTTTTCATGAAAAAGAACATCTATGTGGAGAAGAGAGAGGCAGACTAGTATCCTCACTGGTCATAGGGCTCCAGAATGGGCTCAGCAAGGGTCTGTGTGGCCTCCTGGCTTGGAAATGGTCTAGGACCAGCTAGACCACAAACTGCCTCTCGATCAGTGCTAGTTAGAGGGGGTGAGGATGGGTTGGGAGTCCTGTCGAAGGATGCTGGGGAAACAGGAGCTGTGAAATGCTGGGGACACGGGAGTGGAGAGGAAGTTGCACAGAAAGCCAGAGGAGATGTGATGAAGGAAACTGGGTTTATTGGGGTGAATGAGGCAGATAGGGATATAGGGAAAAAAGTTGTAGACTTCGTTAGTTCCATTAGCTATGGAGAAATTGCTAATTGATTACATTCTTGCTAAAAATTCACTGGCATGAATAAACATGATGGCACTTGGGCTTGGTTTTCAGCACAGAACTTTTACTCCTGGAGACGGTTCGGGAGCAAATTTGGAAAGGGCGATTCAAGCCGCAGACACAACACAACGCTAAGAGTTTCAAGACTGCTTTATGAAGTGGCCATTTATTATGCTCTTAAATTCCCACCTTTGCAACCAGGTGGCTGATGACAGGGTGTGCAGCTGCTGTGAGGGCCTGCCACATGGTCAGCACAGAAGTCCTAGTTCATGGGCTCTGAGAGCATCTGCAGCCCCTGTCCAAAATCTGTCACAGCCAGTGGAAAGTCTGCTGTTGTCTTTTGTGCAGACGGACAAGCACCTTCCGTCTGAGATGTTCACACCTCCCGGCTGTATACCACCTGCTGGAGTTCACCCGTTTATTTTGAAGGTAACGGACCATTTTCCTCTTTCTGTAAGGAGGCTCTGAAGTTAAGGGTTGAGCAGGGACTTCCAAGGGAAGCCTCATGGAAGACTGAAGAGGAGCTGCCCCAGGAAAGCCACTTTTTCCCCCCAGAGTGAATGTGTTTCTCTTCCTACCCCCTCTGCTCAGCACCCTGCCTGAACATCAGTCTGACTGGGAAACGCAGCAACTGGGACTTTGGCCAGATAACTACCGTCAGGTCCATGGAGTGCACCAGACTGCATCCAGCCACTGAGTCCTTTGAGCAGATGCTGTCCCTCTGGTGGTACCTGCCATCAGAAGTGTTGGGAGCAGCAGAGAAGAATCTGCGTGCAGTACCTCCACTCTATTGCTGAAGCCAGTCTAATGTGAAATATCTGAATGAGTCTCTTTTGGGAAATGAACCAAAGCCAAGTAGTTTCGGCAATGCTCAAGCTATGCTCCGAGGCTGCGGCAAGATCACCGTCTTGCACATTTGGTCCAGGAAGCAATGGGCAAGACAGCCTTTCACTATAAGCATGAGTTACAGTGAGCTACTGTATAACCACAGGTTCCCCTCCAGTGCACTCCACGATGCTGCAGATCTTCTTCACTAGGTCCAGAAAAAGATGTAAATGTGAGCATGAATTGTTTTGCCTGAGGAAGAAAGACACGCTGGACCTTCTGCATGAAGCAAGCTATCATTGCAAGGACCTCAGGGCCTTGTTACCAATGGGATTGTACATTCAGATACGAATATGTGCTTTGTCATCAGCAGCAGGCCAGCAGAGGAGAAAGTAATCTGTGCAGTGACTGTAAAAGGCTATCCCAAGCTAGCGGGCAACTTCCATGTAGCGAAGAAAATGTTTGTTTTCCCAAACAGGGGTATGAAGTTAATCCTCATCAGGAGAAATCTAAGTCCTGTGCTACACTCTGCAGGATTTCTCCTACTTCATTAAACTCTGACATCTCAGAGGGCAAATCCACATTGTCACATGTCACTTGTGCTTGAAAAAAATGTGCGTATCAATGCTTAATACAGGCTTATTTTTCCTTCTTATTTTGCAAGTGTAATTGCGTAGTAAATCGAACTGCGGGCTTTTATTTACTTGTTAGCGTTAAGTGTGTTTCAGGCCATATGTAAACAAGGGTATTAGCACAGATTTGGAGCAGAGTCAGTCTGTGCCAGCTGAAGACGTGGTCCATATCTTTCCCTTTACCACGAGGGTTTGAGGGAAAGGTGATCAGAAGGAGCGATGACTTTAGCTCAGGTTGATAGGCTAGTAAATACCCTCATTCGCAAAGGCAGTACTGTAATATTCCCGGCTGGTTATTTTATCACCAAGATCTTGGTCTCATCTAACACTTCTTTTCCTGAGAGTCTTTCCGTCTATGCTGATGATATTTTTAATGCTTGCGGGAACAAAACTTCCAGGAGCTCTCTGAAGTGTGCCTCCCTGCTGTGAGATGAGGGGAGACAAGCATGGAAAACCCGGCAAGTGCCGGGACCGCAGCCTTCAGTGAGGGAACAGGCTGCTCCTCGGATGCTGCCCCACAGAACAGATGTCTGCTCCTGGCTGACTTAGCATTGACCTGAAATGCTGCCTTCTGTTTCTGGGGGATCATTATAGACACTTTGGTATTTAAAAATGTGGGAAGGGTCCTCATGAGCAGGAGGTATGACCCAGACAATGCAGACCATGCAGCTCCCCTAAACGATTTCCTGGTAGCTCCTGTGGCAATTGATGAAAACACCTGTGCTGGTTTTGCCTGGGATAGAGTTAATTTTCTTCATAGTAGCTAGTAGGGGGCTATATTTTGGATTTGTGCTGGAAACAGTGCTGATAACACAGGGATGTTTTGGTTACTGCTGAGCAGTGCTCACACAGAGCCAAGGGCTGTTCTGCTTCTCCCCCCACCCCACCAGCGAGCACGCTGGGAGGGCACAAGGAGTTGGGGGGGGGACACAGCCGGGACAGCTGACCCCAACTGACCAAAGGGATATTCCAGACCGTATGATGTCATGCTCAGCGTATAAAGCTGGGGGAAAAAGAAGGAAGGGGGAGACATTCGGAGTGATGGCGTTTGTCTTCCCAAGTCCCCGTTAGGTGTGATGGAGCCTTGCTTTCCTGGAGATGGCTGAACACCTGCCTGCCCGTGGGAAGTGGTGGATGAATTCCTTGTTTTGCTTTGCTTCAGCACATGGCTTTTGCTTTCCCTATTAAACTGTCTTTATCTCAGCCCACGAGTTTTCTCACTTCTACCCTTCTGATTCTCTCCCCCATCCCACCGTGAGGGAGGTGAGTGAGCGGCTGCGTGGGGCTTTGTTGCCAGCTGGGGTTAAACCATGATAGCACCCCATTTGGAGAAAAATGTAATGCACAACAAAATCAGTCTTCCTTTAAAGTTTTCCAGTGCTACTCAGTAAATCACTGTGGTGGTGAATTGCCCTTTCTGTTCAAAACTGTACACCTTATTTCCAGTCTGGGTTTATCTGGCATCTGCTCCAGATGCAGGGTCATGCTCTAAGTTTGGCTGCTGCACCGAACAGCCCCCTCTGTCAAATTTCTTCTTCCCAAAAGGCACTTACAGATAGTGCTCACAATCTCCTTGATAACTGAAATAGCCCATGCAGCCTGGGCCCACGAGGTTTCCAGTCCTTTCACTTCATGCGGCTTCTCTCTGCACCCCTTCCCTTGATCCCTGTCTGGGCTGAGCGGGGAAGGGCAGGATGGGACCCGTCGAGGCAGTACAGAGCCAGTGGGCTCTCCTGACAGTACCTGACGTGTCAGCACGGTGTCACCACGGGACCCCCCTCCACCAAATTCTCCCTTCTTCCCCCCACTCCATATCCTCACAGGAGCCCACCCACCCGGAGGGGGGTCTGCGCCACCCACCCCAGGGTCACTCCAGCTGCGTCACAAGCTTTCACGCAGTTTACAAGCAGTCTCTCTGCCTCTCTACCAGAGATTCGTGATTGTTCACCTCACTCCCTCTCTGGGAACAGCAGCAGTGGAGATTTTACCTGTTCTGTCACGGAACTGGGAGAAATACCATCAATCCACTTGCTCGAATGAGTCCTCATCCTCTTGCACGGGTGGAGGCTTACTTATTGCAGTCCAGTTTACCTTCCTCCTGTGCACAAGGATTTCCAGTTAAACCCAGCAATTTTTCCAGCTTTCCCCATAGCTGCTTCTGCAGCAAGGTGAACCCCTCTTCTGTTTTCTGTATCCCACATCAGCCCCCGCTTTGGCGCTGGGCCCTGGCTAAGCCAGGAGGTGCGGCTGCAAAAGGACGGACCACATCCAGCCTTCCCACCCCTCAGTGGATACTGCAGCCTCTGCAAGGAGCTGGCAGTAAAGAGAGGGGTAGCGATGTAGGGGTTCCAATTTGGGGGGCCTCTGGAACAGCTGGACCTCATCAGGCAGCACCTAGGGATGGAAGCCACACATCCTACTCCATGCAACTCCAGAACCTGCTCCCAGCGCCATGTTTCTTCTTGGTGGCCTTTGTGGTGCTTGTTCGTGGGAAGAAGATCCCAGCAGATAACTGCTTATCTCACTCTGAGAATGGGCAGACCAGAAGAGATGATGCTGGGAGTTGGAGTTGCTGTGGTCAGCATTGCCGGGTTGGGTGTTTCTCTAGGCGTGCTCTGCAGACTTGCAGATCTGCTTTCCCCATGCACAGGGTCTACAGACGGAGAACGGAGCCATGCCAGGAGATGTCCCTGCAGCCCCGACCCCCTGCAGCACCCCGCAGAGCTCAGCTATCGTTCCCTTGGGCATTTGCGAAGCGATGTTTGATCTGAATGGCGTTCAGGAGCAGCTGGCTGTTGACGGGGCCAGACCCCAGGTGTCTCGCACGAGGTGTACAGCAAATAGGGGTAACACAGCCAGTAAGGCCAGTGCGGAGGCAAAACAAGCCCAAAGTAGTCTGAGCAGTGCCGCGTACAAATGTGACAGCCGACGCGCTGCCATGGCCAACAGATGCAGCAACTTTAATTACGAGGCCACCTCACAGCCCACTGCGTCTTCCTTCGCTTTTCATTTCAGGAGGACAAACGGAGCAGGAATTGTGCCGTTAACACTGTCCAGTCAGCCTTAGCCCTGCTTCATTCCTCCTGCCTTAGGCTACAGAGATGGGCTTGCAGGAGAGCTCCTGCCTGTCACCGCACAGCTGCAAGGAGGGACGCGCACGGCAGGGGCAGCCCCCCCCGATGGTATTTCCAAGCTCCAATACTTGGGCATAGTCTTCGGCGTTCGTGACCGAAGATCTCCGGATTCACGGTGTCTGTGCCGATGATGAATGCGGAAAGCTGGCGTGCAAGTGGGTCTGCTGGGCATGGAGAAGCTTTCGGTGGTGGTGAAGTGTCCACGTGAGAGCAGCTCTGCCCGGGGTCCGGTTGTGGCTGCCTCGGGGTGTTTGCTCTCTGCTGTAGAGACTATAGAGGCACATCCCCAGGGACGCTGCGGGAGCAAAACACCATGTCTCCTGTGAAGGCAAATGGGACGTATTAAGCCTAGGCAAAGCAGGCAGTTGCTCAGGGCAGCATGTGGCTGGGGAGGCAAAACTCTCTGCTCTGCGCCAGGGCAATGGGAAGCCAGCCAGTGATGGCTGCTGCTCTGGCGGGAGGTATCAGGAGGCACAGGGCTGCAGCCACCCCCTGACCTGATGGGAAGAAGGGTGGTAAACACATCTGCCAGCACAAGAACATCATGGTCATGATGATACATGTGGAACTATTTTAAACATTGCAATTTTAGCTAATTCCATTGCTGAAGTAAGTAGTAGATAACTAGCTCAACATCCTGTTGAGCATCCTGTTGAGCTGCTACTTATTTCAGCAATGTAGTTAGTTAGCTAAAATTGCTGATCTCTTAGGGCTACCAAGCCTGTCCAGGTATTGCACGCTGCTAGGAGCAGGGTGGTCTAGAATAGCACAAGTGGAAGGGTTTCATATGGCAGTGCTGGAGCAAGGTGATGGAGAGGACGTGTCTCTGCCTGATGATCTTAAAGGTCTTTTCCAACAAAAATTATTCTGATTCTAGAATTCTAGGAGCAGCTGCAGGAAGCAAATAGTGGGTCTGTTTAGTTGAATCCCCTGCATTTAGTAAGCAAGAAATGTCACTGAAAACCTCCTAGGCATGTCTTTCCTGTGTTGGAGAGACAGACTGGCTGCTTGTCAGTGGGCAGACAGGCTACACTGTGTGTACAGAACATGACAGTCCTGATGTCAAGTACTGGTGTTTAGGAAAGGACCCAAATTCTTGGGCGACCTGTTGAACCTCCCTTCTTTCCCTGGCAGGCCAAAGCCAAGGCCAAAGGGGAAGGCTTTTCCAGGACGCCCTGTTCAGATGAGGCTGAAACAGACTACTCGTTGACCTTATGAAACCAACACCTGGCTGGGCCAAGGAGCTGCTCAATGTAGGTGGAAATTTGGGTGTTTGAGCAGCCAGTTGCCTAATCTCTGCTGATCATATACGAACCAGCGGTTCACTGTGTCCCCAAACATGTATGGCTTTCCGCAGGGAAAAGTAGATGTGTAACCCCGAGGAGTCCCCTATCGCAAAAGTCTGATGTTCTTGTGGTAAAAACTGGTCAAAGTGGTGCTCTGAAAAAAAATTTGTGGTAGGAATACAGCAATGATTGTTACATTCTTGAGAAACAACTACTTTTTATCAAAGCATTTTCAGAAAACAAACACAGAAACAAACACCGCCCCCCCAAAAAACCCAAACCATGGTCTGAGTCATATACATGGTGTGGAAAATTTCAGCCCAAACTCTTAAAATCTGGTGTGAAGGTGTAAGCAACTGAAGATCTTATGGGAAGTGACGGCCGTGCTCAGTTAGGCAGTGAAGCTTGAATCACCTATAATTAGGCAAGGAAACGTGTGTGTATACCAGAAACTACACAAACAAGCTATTAATAGCTGCTTCATTTTCACCATTCTCCAGCCAGCAGTTAGGGCCAGACTGGTCTTGGAGCCTTGCTGGCGATGCTTGGGCCGGCCGCTGCGGCAAGCCATAGCCACCCTCGGACCCTGCCCGGTTGTGCCGGCACGGGGTCTGGCCGTGCTTCATCCTTGGCAGGTCCTGCAGCCACGTGGCATTTCTCGGCACAGCTGACAGCCAGAGGCTTTCCACGGATGACAGAAGGGAAGCAGACACAGGGACTCTGAGCACTGTTTCCCATGGTAAAGCAGATGTCCAAAGGGGACATGCAGGCTGTAACCCGGTATTTTGCCTAGATGCTGTGTCCCTTCCTTCTCGGCTCACCCAGCTGCCCAAGACCACGGCCAAGGCAGGATGGTGTGCTGCAAATGCTTGTTCTGGAAATTTGACCTAGATGTTCATATCCCACTACCCTGCTCACCCGTTCAGCAAGGCCAGGAGACATTTCTGGTAGCGAGTGGCTTTGGTCTGCTTTGCTGTGATGCTCCTTGTGGATTCCCCATAGCATCCCTGCAGCTGCCAGCATTCATGACAGCTGGATGGTGGTGGTTCCTGAGCCATGGGAGATGATGGGAGAGGGAACTCCCACCTCTGCCTCCCATGTGCTAGACGGCAGGGGGGCAGAGACCTCCCCGGGTCTGGGGTCATTCACTGGACCTCCTGCCCATGTCGCTGACTAGATCTGGTCCACAGGTTAGCACATTTTTTGGCAAAAAATGTGTTCATCAAATATCAACATGGCCCCAGGAATAATAGAATGAAAGGAAAGGTGTCTCCAGCGCAAGGAGCTGGAGGGCCACCGTCAGGGCAGGGGACAGACCTGCCTGGGTGTGGGGACCTGTGCAGCCCCACAGCCGCAGGGACGTTCCCAGGGAGGTGGAAAATGCAGTTTGGTGCTGATTGAGCACACGATGGTGGATTCAGTCCCTCCTGTGCAGGACCCATCCCGCTTACAGGACCCAGGGAATTCAGGTCTTGATGGCTGGGTGGCACATCACACCCGTGGGTGTCAGTCCTCTCTATTGTCCTCCCACCGTTTCGGCTGCAGCCACATCAAGCATCCGCGGCTTCCCAGGTGGACCTGTGGTCTGCCTCCAGGCAGGGACTCTCCTGTGCCCAGCGTGAATTGCCCGGGTGCGGGAGGGAGGACAGGCTGCAAATCAGGCATGAGAATCAGGGAGGAGAGAGGGGTGCATTTGTAGCACGCAGGACCTAAAGGATAATGTACAAAATCCCTGCCACCGGCTGGGAGAATACCTTCCCTTGCAGTTTGGTGGAGATAAGATCAGAGAAACTTCCTGATCAGGACCCCCCAGCTCGCCTTTCTGAGCGGGTCCTGCCTCGGATGATGAGATGCTAGCAATTATCTCTGTGCCAGCGGTGTGGAAACATGCTCTGCTGTGGTGGTGTTGAATAAAGTGTCTTCACCCTCCATGAGTGTCCTGCCCTGGGAAGATGTAGGGGCTTTGCCTAGTAATAGAGGGCTTCGTTTGTGTTCAAGAGATTTACAGGTATCTCCCGAACCGTATCGCAACAGGCAGTGCATGGCCTGCTAGTCTATAAAAAAGTCATGGAGACCTGCTGCTCCTTTGGTATCAAGTTCCCTATTAGTGGGAAGGCGGATGGATGCCGTAAGCGTTAGTACATAAATACTCAAGTGAAATTATTCATTCACATATTTTGCAGAAATAGATTGGTCACCTTGTTACTGCACTGTCTGAGAGGCGTGGGCTTGAGTGTGAGTCCTAGAAAAAGGATGGTTAGGATCAGTCCTGGAGGTTTAGGTTCGCACAGTCACTGCAGCATATTTTAGCACTGGCTCTTCTATGAGTATCAGTTTCTGGAAAGAGCTAGAAATCTCTCTGATCTTTGTCTTGCTTAGTGAGAATTCATTGATTTCTGCTAGTATTTTACTTAAAAAAAGGCAAAATTTCCAGGCCTATTGACAAAAAGAAGCTTCTTTGATATATGCATGTTATAGAGGTGGATCTTTTAAAATGAAGCATTTAAGAACTATTTTGAAATCAAGCTGTGCCTGACGTTAGCTTTCCCTGTGTGGTGAGTTCATGCAGTGTAGCCTCATATTTAGTATACCGAATCTGTTGAAGCACCCTATAGTTTCCAGGATGTTTTCTGAGGTATTTAGATTTATTTCAATGTTTACGATGTATTTGTTGTTCATTAAACTTATTTACCCAGGCTAACCCAACATGAAAGAAATTATCTTGTTTACAGTGGAATCTTGACAAAAATACATGCAGAAAAGATAGACAAACACACATAAACCTGGATTGCTGAGTGGAACATTGATTTGCTGCCACTTCCAATTTTTCTCATTAGAACATATTTTATTTGATCATAACCCAGTACCCCGTGTAAATGTGAAGTTGTTAATCTTATTACTATACAGAAAACAAATTAATTATTATGCATGATATTGGAAATGGGTTGTTAGGTTGGCATTGGGAAGATTAGAAAAATACACTCATTACTTCAAATGATATCTGATATACATGTACAACTCTGTTTTTAAAATCATTTGCAATATTCAGATAGCAAATACAGCAAGTAGAAAAACCCTTCTTCTGTGTGGTTTTAAAATTTCAGGCCCATGATCTGAAGGTTGGATTAAAGACTGTAGTTTGCAGTTAGACTTTTGTATTTTAAAAGGCCAGTATTGAACCAGAGCAAATGAAGTTGTTAGATTGAATTTCATCCAGCTGCAGGGTAGGATTCACTATGTTGATATAATTAACTAGTATGAGATCCAGGTGGCTTACGTAGGCAGGACAAGGATCTGCATTTCAGGTCTGCTGTCTCACCATAACTCCTTCTTAAAAAGATGTGGATGTAGATGGAGGGCCCACAAGTGGTATTCTTTTTTTAGAGAAAAAAAACCCAATACTGCTAGCAGTAGGAAAAGGAGCATGTGTGTAAGGTGTCTTTAGTGGTGAAGGTTGCATAGCTGCTGGTGTACTGGGGAGCCAGGCTGTGGTCGAGACCTCTAGTTCCTGTGGTAGTAATAATATTTGCCAGTTAGTGAGTGCGGGTTTGAGGAGGTATTGGGGTTGGGGGGAAGCTCTCCTGCTCATATTCTGTCTGTCTGGAGCATGTCGTTTCCTTGCTGGTGAGGCAATGAGAATGGTTGGGGTAGGTGAGATGTCTTCTCCTAATGGTGCTGGGAGTGCCAGCCTCTTGGCTGAGTGGTGAAGAGGACAGGCACGGACGGGCTGGACTCACTCTATCCTCTAAGATGCCCGTGCTCCCTCCTGATGTCTCTAGTCATGGTAGTCATCAAAACATTCGCTGTGCATTGAGTGCCACTCCTGTGGGTAAGGTGGTACAGACAACCCACAGCAGTCAAAACTGTCAGGTCACCAGCCACAGAATTGTAACGTAGTTAGCAAAATAATTTTTTTCTTTTAAGGCGGAGCCTTCTTATTTGCTGTTAGCTTTGCATGCTCAGGAGCTGCCTCTTGTAGCTTCTCCTCTGCAGTCCTGCAGATGCTAAATGTGTTGCTTTTTCCAGAGAGCTGACAGCCTGGTGAGTTTCACATGAACCCGAGTGGTGGAACTTTTAGCAAAAAATATGGCAAAATTTGCAACAAAAGAGTGAGATAACAGCGGTGGCAAGTTTCCACAGATCTTTGCCTTGCTCATCACCCAGATTCACGCTGGTGTCTTTTTGCCCTAATCACGTAGATCTGGCAGATTTTAGGACACGTTGAGCCCTGCCCTCTGACCCAAATGCCCGTCCAGGCTAGGGGCACATACACCCTCTGTCTTCCATGCCAGAGCCTTTCTATTTTTCAGACTGAGTCCTTTCTTGTCCCTGTAGATTTCCCTCACTGTCCATCCAGTACCACTATACTTCCCTGCTCAGGCTTGGACAGACTTTCCTTTAAAGCGTGCCACTGCTGTACCTCAGATATTGTCCTGCTGGGCCAGACAGTGAGACAGAAAGATGGGGAACTACCTGCTGATCACCCACGCCAAGCTGCAAAGCGTAAACCCAGCTGGGTTTACAACCCTCCTGACCAGATCATGACAGCCAGCAAAAAAGCTGGTGGCATCTTCCTTCACAGTGGTGACAAGTTCCACCTGTCTTGTGCTGTGGGTGAGGTTGGACTATGGGCCAGGATGGTTTCTTTGACTCCTAAAGCTAGGGAGGGGAACAGAGAAAGGCAGCCCTGCCAAAGAACACGATCTTTGTCACACTTTGAGTTTCCAGAGAGGTCTCCCACCTGGGCAGCTGGCACTGTGCCCTCAGGAAACAAGGGGTTAACAACGTCCCATGCGCCTTGCTGCAAAACTTCTGAAAAACTCCCCCGAAATTGGTTGCTATACTCAAAATGTATGCCCTACAGGGCAAGAAATAGAGACAAAACTAAAATAGCAGCATTAATGAGCGAAGTAAATATCAGAGCAGAGCTGTAAAAGCAGTGAGGAAATTCCCCTCAAGAATGTTTTGTTCCGCTTTAGTGATGCTAGATACGAGGGTTCATCTTCACAATCTCCGTTGTGCTGGAGGCTGCCACGAGCCTCGGTGACAGAAGCACATCCTGTGCGAGCAGGAGGATCGTCCCCCGAACCCACATGCCTGGGCTCAGCTGGGCATTTATCAGACACCATTTCATCCCTGGAGCCACCGCTCCACCAAATCATCTGCTAGGATCTCCAACCCAAGAAAAGAGAGAGGCTAGATGTTAGTGGAAAATGAGCCTTTTCTTCCCATTTGAGCTGCTGAGCAGGCAATTACACAGCGGTCCCCAGGGAGCATCGTGCGGGCAGGCAGAGCTGGTCCTGCCTCCTGGGGTGCCAGAAGGTGCCTGCCCACGGCTGGCCCCGTGGTCCCTTCCCGATGGGGCAGGCGCCTCTTCCCCCAGCATCACCAGACCTGCGTTGAGGGTCTGCTGCATGAAGGTGCGGGGGAAGCCTTTTTGCACCGTGATTTTTGCCAGTGAGATGGCGGAGGAGCCCTGCCCACCAGCTGTGATCACCAGAGTTTTGTCCTTTCGGTGGTGCATCCTGTATTTCTGCTCACACGTGTTGCCTCATCTTGTGCGTAACTGAAATACCGTATTTTAAAGCAAGCAAGCAAGGAAATTCTTCAGTTTTCCTTCCTGCAGAACGTATCACAAGGTAAATGGCTTTTCATGGTGGTTATAGCTATATATTGAGCAAACAGGGTAAGTGTTACCGAACCGCTCTTTTTTAATTTTCTTCTTATTGATTTCAAAATTTAACTAAAAAAAGGTTTCAATTACAAGACAACCTTTTTATATTTCACACTTAGTAATTTTCATACAGCTGTATAATTGGAGGTAAGCAGTATCTGTAGTTAATGAAATAGATTTCTGTATTGTTCTTAAAGTCTCCAGTTAACTACAATTCGCCATGTGATGATAAAGAGCAGAGCTCTCTGTCATCTGCTCTAAACACAGCCCCCGCCCTGCAGAATTAGAGTGAATGCAAATAAAGAAAAAGAAATTACACCAAAAATACCTAAGGAGAGGAAAAAAACAATCTCGTGCAGTAATTATTCTCAAAGGAACACAAGGACTGAAAACACCCCCGACCTCTCGCTGTATGTAGCTGAACCAGTACGAGTTACTCGCATCCCCCACAGACCATCCCTTCGCAACGCTTCCGTGGGACGGATTCCACCCAAGCTCGCATGTCCATGTGTGTGTGGCATTAGGGAGAAGTGACTTTCTGTGCTGAGGGAGGGGTGAAGTGCCTGGCTTTGCAAAGAGCAGAGGTGAAAGGATAAGTGGTGCCTGGGGCCGAGCAGGATTTGCTCACCCCTGTTGCAGTTTAACCCCAGCCAGCAACTAAGCACCACGCAGCTGCTTGCTCACTTCCCCCCCACGCAGTGGGATGGGGGACAAAATCGGGAAAAAAAAGTAAAACTCATGAGTTGAGATAAGAACAGTTTAATAGAACAGAAAGGCAGACAATAATAATGACAATAATAACAATAATAAAACGGCAACAATAATAATAGAAAATTGGAATATACAAAACAAGTGATGCACAATGCAATTGCTCACCACTTGCCAACCGATGCCCAGTCAGTTCCCGAGCAGTGATCTGCCCCCCCCGCCAACTGCCCCCAGTCTATATACTGGGCATGACATCACACGGTATGGAAGACCCCTTTGGCCAGTTTGGGTCCTGGCTGTGGCCCCCCCCCAACTTCTTGTGCCCCTCCAGCCTTCTTGCTGGCTGGGCATGAGAAGCTGAAAAATCCCTGACTTTAGACTAAACATTACTTAGCAACAACTGAAAACATCAATGTGTTATCAACATTCTTCCCATCCTAAACCCAAAACATAGCACTATACCAGCTGCCAGAAATAAAGTTAAATCTATTCCAGCCAAAACCAGGACAACGCTGCACAGGACTGCAGCTGGAGGCTGCTTCTGCCTCTTTGGGGGGTTTCTCAAAGCCAGGCGGTTTGAAACACTGCCTGAGAGGATTTCCAGGGGAAAGAGATGCTTTGTCTTATTTTATGCCAGTGAGTATGTCAAGGCTATGAGGCTAATGGCTTGGGTGCATGCGAGAGACACACAGCGAGAGCAAAAGGGGAGGAGTTGATTCTTGAAATGAAAAGGCAAGAAACCTTCCTGACCTTCTGCAGTAAAATAACTGGTAAAGTACAGATAGCAAATGCGGTGAAACTTTCCTTTTTTGTTTTTATTTTTTTTTCCTCAGTGGGCAATGGACTTTTTTTCTCAGTCTGCTGTTAGGCAGAGCAGTACCACACAGCACAGTGCCGTACAGCACTACAGCCCAGAGGGTGAGCAGCGTCACTCTCGACAGAGGTGGGAGAGCAGAGACAGCCGGACACAAACAGGGAGGAGGGAGCGCCTGGCCTGATCTGTGCATATCGTGGCAGAAGGCAAAACAAAATAAATGGTCCCTGGGAAAATGTCCGTGCTGAGCAGAGGTAGCACTGCAGTGAGAGAGAGGTTGGCAGGCTGGGCAACCATTGTGGAGTCGCCTTGATGAGGGTGCAATTCGCAGCACCTGTCCCACTGGCCCGGTACGGGTGTTTCCAGTTTGTCAGACACCATTGCAGCTGGATCCTGCGAGGATGTGGTGATGGAAACCCTGAACAGCAAAAGAATGGAAAGAGAGCAGAGCTGGCAAGAGACGTAATTACCTTTTTGAGCATCACAGCCAGAAACATACAACCTCCACGCAGGTCCAGCCATTGTCCTTTGCTCCTTCCTGGCTGCTCCAAACCTGGCTGCAGGTGCTGCCCCTGCGAGCTGCTCTCCTGCAGCCCTGCATGGCATGTCGCTGCCAACAGATAGCCCAGCACCACCTTCCACGGGCCCCATCCCTAGCTGCGTGCCCCTGCATTTTCCTGTCCAGCAATATTTGTGTTCGTGCAGTGCAGCGTGGGCCAGTTAAGGGAGTTATTGCACAGGACAGCTGCTCCGGGATGGTTAGAAATGATTTGTCTCCTGACAGTTCAGCTCCCCAGAGACAGCTACAGTGCAGAGGGGAGGGAGAGAGAAGGGTGCAAGACCTGACTTTTTGGCTGCAGCTAGCTCCTGGACCTGGACTGTGAAAGGCAGACCTACTGTGAGCAAACTTACTCTGGCATGTAGGGACCTTGGGAAGTGGTTTTGGGCACACATATGAAAAGAGGTAGAAAAAAAAACAACCAGAGAGCTTCATCCTCTCCTGTCAAAAAGACAACTGCTTGTCCACAGTAATGGGGGGAACATCCGAGTTGCTCCTGGTGGGGCTCCGCAGATGTGAAAATCAGGCAAATGGCTGCGGGCAAGCCCTTTGATTGCCCCAGGTCCTAGTTGCAGTACCCATTTAAGAGATGAGTCCAGCAACCCAGGATTGTATCCCACCTTGCTCTGCCCAAACCCTCCCCAGCCCCTGTCTCTAACCAGGATTTTAGCCAGGGCTGCTGTGGATGAAAAGCTTCCTGGGTTGTAACAGCGTGGCCTGGGGCTTGAAAATGTACAAACACTTTCATCCGTGCTAGTGCACTGCTCCTCTGAATATCTGCTGTGAATATATAGCCCTTGCTGCACAAAGGGTCTGGTGATTAGGATGATAAAATGCCTATTTAAATGTTCTTCCATGTACTGGCATGGTTCCTAAAACTATGGAAGGAAACCTTTCTGCAAGCCGTTGAAGAGTGGCGGTTAAAACACCTACCTAAAGCACATGTTATGATGTATCTAATAAATATTCAAGGGAAAACTTGAAATCTCTTCAGAAGCAAAATACGTTAAGTTGAAAAATCTTTTGGCAGCTGGGATTTACAGGGGCATCTATATACGTACGTGGCAGCACATTGACCAAGAGATGTATTTACCTAGTGATCAACCAGTTAGCCAAAGAGAAGCAGGAGAATATTGTACTGTGTTTCTGTGGGTATTAAACACCTGATCTAGAGAGAATCAGGACAGAGCTGGGTTCTGAATGCTGCCCAGTGTCTGACTTTGGCATTTATTTGATTAATTATGTGTTCGGAGGCTGTGACCTGCCACGCTTTTTTTCAATCAATAGGGAAGAATCGGGTTATTAACATGAAACCTAATCTAGGAAAGGTAACAGTTAATACCCTGGCTATGTCTTCTTTTGAGCCTGAAGAAAGCCTTGGATTTCTTAACCTCCTGTCTTCTTCTTGCATTTTCTGGACACTTCTGTGTCTAGCAAAGGGCTCACTTAATCAGCTGTATTTTCCTCTTCACTGGCAATTGTTGGAAGCAGACTATTCAGTGATTTAACTTCTTATCTTCCAATCTACCTCTTCTCCCAGTAACTCTCAAAGCAAAGGAATCAATTTGACCTTTTTCAACGTTTTAATAACAGCAAACACAAAAGTTACAGCACAGGATGGACTTGGGTTGCAATTTTTGTTCTTGGCTTTCGCAAGAGACACTAGAAAAGCAAGCGTTGTATAGTAAAGTCGATCACTTCCAGCCAGAGCTCTCATTAAAAATTCCTCATTCTTGGTTTCTTTACTTTGCAGCATAGCCAGAATGGGCCTCTCTTTTCAAAATATCCACGGGAGGATGCATTCAGAGAGAGGGACGCAGGCCTTACAACTGAGCAAGCTGCTCCTCCAAGCAAAAATGGCAGCCCTGCAGCAAGCTTCTCCATTCTGCTTAGCACAGAAGTCAGGTTACAACCTGTCCCTCAGGGCGTCTCGATTGCTAGGTGCCCAGGGGCACTGTTAAAGTCCAAGCACGTGACAAAGGGTGGACGTGGACGCCCCTGACCTCCAGCTGCAAAGATCCGATGCCTGCTCTGTGCTCTGCCCAGACCTGTGCGGTCCCCAGGAACACCACTGCACCTCCCTAGGTCTCCCGTGTGGCAAAGGACTTGGCAACCTTTCCCTTCTCCCACCTTCCCCTGGCCTGGCTGCGGCTCCCCTGGCAAGGCAGGAGCTGCTCTGCACCCCCAGACACCACAGCCTTCGGGTGCCTGTTTCCTCCACTCCGCACTCTGGTCCCAAAAGCAGTGCTCATCCCACCTGTGCTGCTGCATCCCAAACAAGCACTCTGCCTTCCCGAAGAGCCTGCCGGGATGCCACGCAGGCTGGAGGACACCGGCTCTGCTGCTGATGGCCCCTTGTGTTACGTTCTTCTGCTGGTTTTGAAGGAGGAGCTCTTGTGCAGGGGGCCAGGGAAGCCCGAGCTCTGCAGTCCAGCCGTGCTGCGCTCCCAGGAGGGCAGGCCCTCGCTCTACCACGTCACTGCAGTAATCTCAGAGGATATGGTGGGGTTTCTCACAGAGCTCTCAGGAAGAGGTAGAAGCCAGCATCTGGTGTGGCTTGGCCTCCCTCGGATGCTGGCTCATTTTCAGCTGTGCATGTAAGCGTGTCACCAGGCAGAAAGTTCTGCAAAGTTGACTTTTAAAACCATGTCTTTTTAACTATCAAAATAACCACACTCGCGATCAGTGAAAGTGACTGAGAGAGGGGACTGAAGCGTTCACTCTAGCCCTGAACACTTCCACACCAGGATGATAAAACAGATTTAGGCTGTCAAAACAGATTTAGGCTGTCAATTGCTTTGACAAAGTAGGTTGGTTCTCTGCTTCGACACAAATTTATCTCTGAAAACGCAGGCCCTGGTGACTGTGTGGCTGTGGACTGTAGAAAAAAGGTCCCGGAGGCACAGAAAGGGATGGCAAGGAGCAGCCCTCAGGCTGTGGGACAGCGGAGCTACAGGCGGCTCTTTCAGAAAAGCATTTCACCCTGCCGTGGTGCTCGCTGCTGCAGCACAGCAGCAGCTCGCTCTGCCGAATACCCCTGACACGGAGCCCCCCAGCGCGCTGCTTGCTGCCCAGTATGACCGGTAGCACTTCTGAGGCAGCAGTTGGTGGTAGGTGAGGGGACAGCAAAAGTCATAATGCATATTGACTGAAAAAGAGAAGTCTCTCAGCATTTCCTGCCCTCCTCTCAGGCTCTCAAAAATAAAACCCACCGGGTTTGTCAGCTGCACCACCTCAGCTCTGCCCTCTCGCTGGACTGACCAGACTGGGAAATGGAGTGCTGACAAGGGTGTCGATATCTCTCCCCATTAATCTCCAGTTGCTAGATCGTCATTGGGGGGGGGGAACAGCACCTCTTCCGCGCGTGGACTGCCCAAGCAAACTCCGCTGCCGAGGGGATGCCTCCTCTCCACGCTGTCATCTTTCAAGCCTCATTTCCTGATGGCTTCCCATGGACCGCTCTCTAAAGATCGCTGATGATGCTACGCAAGTGCTCTCTGCTATACAGGGCTGCCCATCTAACACCTTTTAAATTACTTCAGTCTACTTAGCATACCCATCGCAGAGTTCACTTTTATCTCTGGGAACACACTGGGCCACGATCGCCACTAGATCTCCCATCTTTTGCATTTAAAATGACAGGCGCCAGGGGAAAAAGAGGCTATGGTACTGCAGAGAAAAAAACAAAACAGTAAAACCCCCCACCCTCTGATCCTGCCGAAGCTGAGGGGCAGATCATAATTTGCAGCAGTGCTCCCCCTCTTCCACATCTGGTATCGGTGCGTTTTGCAGAAATGTGAGAAAACGCCTGTAACTTTGAAGGTGGTACGGGGCTTCGGATGCCCTGTGCAACTCCCCCAAAATCATGATGAACCGTGCCTCAGGAAAAGGCGGCTGCCCAAGGAGCAGAGCAGGCCGGTACCTGGGGAGGCAGGGCAATGCAGGTACTTTGCTCTGGCGTTTTTAGGTGTTCTAGCCGCAATCTGAGCCTCCAGCAGCGCCTAGGTTTGCAGTATGCCTGCGAGCCAGTTGTCCTTTCACTTCCTAATGTTAGTGCATCAGAGATAACAGGACACAAGGTTAGGCCAGGCTTTTTATCTTCTCGTTGCTTCAGAGAGGGCAGGCAACAACAATCGTCCTTGGAAAACTCTGAGAAGATATTTCTGCCGTGCCACCGCTTCTCCTCCGCGCTGTTTTTCCACCTGCCTCCTCCCGCTTACAGAACGCACCAGCAGCCCTCCCAAAACAGGGCCGAGCCGAAGCCGTTTTCCCGGGACCGTTCCCGGTGGCACCCGCCCGGGGGTCGTTCCCAGTCCCTGCTGACACTACAAGTATTGCCCCGGTGTGGGAAACGGCGAGGGCTTTTCCTGGTCGTCCGGGGGTTTCTCACAGCCGGTCTTAAATCACACCCTCGGTGGTGGCACCGGGGGGGGGGGGGGCGCGGGGGTCGGCTCCCCCACGCACGGTCCCGGTGCTTGCGGACACGTTGCGGTGCCAGAGCCCCGCTCCTGCGGGGCCACTCAGTGCAGGTTTGACCCCAGCCGTTGCAACCCGGGACCGAGCCCCCCCCCCCCCCCCCCCGGCCGGCAGCGAGCGAGGAGGCGGGGGGGGCTTTGCAGCCGTGCGTGTCCCTGCAGCCGCGCTGGGCCCCGCTGGAGGACCCTCCACCACCTCCCCACGCTCCTCCTCGGGCCGGGGGCGAGCGGGCAGCCGGCTCCTTTGCCGAGGCGGGAGGGCATGCGTGAGCCCCGCGGGCTGTTTTTAGAACAATAAAGTGTTTTTCGTTCCTTTCTCTGCGTGAGGTCAGACAAACGCTGGCGGGCTTCTCGCTGCTGCCGGGGCGGTGGGCTGGCGTGGCCGGCAGAGGCGGGGGGAGGCGAGAGGAGGGCGTCTGGAGGGATGGGGGGGTGAGGGGTCCTGCGGTTCATTTGGGTGGCTCCGCTGGGGCTGCCTCTGCCCGGGTCAGCGCCGCAGGGAACGACCATCCCGCAGCGGTCGTTCGCACGGCGGCTGGCGTTTCGGGGCGAGCCGGCGGAAAAGCGGGCTCTGGCCGCCGGTTATTTTTATGTAAGCAAATGAGAGAGAAGAAACGTTGCTGAAAAGGGAAGCAAAAGGGCGAGAGGCAGGAGCCGGCCCCCATCCAGCCGCGCTGAGGGCTGGACGGAGCCGGGGGTCCCCGGTGGGCCCGGGCCCGGTTCAGCCGCGGAGCGCGTCCGGGCGGACCGCCGGTCCTCGGGTGCGGGAGGGAAACGGGAGGTTTTGGAAAACAGAGTCGCATCTATGTCAGCTGCCGGTGGGCCGCGGGGGGGAGCGGGGCTGCGCCGGGAGGGGCGGCCGGGAGCCTCTTTAGCGGCCTGGCATCCCCAAATCCCGGCACGTCCCTCTTTCCCTGCAGGATCCGACCCGAGCGGGGCTGCCCGCTCTGCCTGCAGGCAGCGGTGGTCCCCTCCCTTCGGGCCCCCCCGCTCCTCGCCCCTGCCCACCGCCGCTCGTCACCCACCCGCGGCCCCCTGCCAGCGGACTGGTTTCACGTCCGGGAGGGTTCCGTGGGAGACGGACCGGGCGGCGGGCTGTGGGTGGGAGCGGGTGCCTCGCTGCCGGCGCCGGTGGGCGAGGGGGGCAGCGCGGGCAGGGCGCTGCAGGCAGGGCCGCCCGCCGGCCCCACTTTCACGGGAGGCGCCCCGGGGCTGAGGTTTATTTTGTCCTTTGGGAAGGGGAGCGCCTTTTTGGTGTTTTTTTTTGTTTGTTTGTTTTGGGTTTTTGGTTTTGGGTTTTTTGTTTGTTTGGTTTTTTTCCCCGAGTCGTTTTGCTGAAAAATAAATCCGGGAGCGACCGAGGCCTCGTGAATTCTCCCCTTCCCGCTTCTCCCCGCCCTCACCCACGCCGCCGAGGCCTGCACGACGCGGCCGTGGCTCTGCAGCCGCAGCTTGGTCCCGGCTGGAGGCCACCGTGCAAACGAGGGGTGCAGAGGGAGCCCGAGCAGACCCCCCCACCCCCCCACCCCGGGCAGGGAAAGATCAGCGCAGCCCCCCCCCCCCGCAGCACCTCCGTCGGGCCGCTCGCCCCCAACCCCCCGAGCTCCCCTCTGGCCCACGGGCTTTGCCCGGGCGAGAGGCGAAGGGCAGGGCAGGGCAGGGGGGGATGCGGTCCGGTGGGGCTCCCTCCGCCGCCCCCCCAAGCACTGGCAGGCGAGTCCCCGTCCCGCCCCCGCGGCGGTCCGTCCCGTCGGGGAGCGCGGCCCCGGGGCTGCGGCGTCACTGCCCGGCCCGGGAAGGGGAAGTCGTTTCAGCTGAAAACTTGGTGACGGGCTGGGGCTGACGGAGGCAGAGAGGGCAGGTGCTGCCGCCGCTGCCGCCGGTTGCCGGTGCCGGTGCCAGTGCCGCCGCTCTGCAGCAGCCGGCGGAGCGGTCGGGGGGGGGCGGCTGTTTGCGAGCAAACTTTGATTCCTGCTACAACAGATGTCAGAGTTTTCTTGGGTTTTGGCTGCGTCTGGGGACATCTTGTGATGTTTTAGAGAACAGGACATGATCTCACATGGCGAGGAGCTCTTTAGTTTCTTAATCATTTCACGGTTCCTTCAGAGGCTTTTTTCCACCTAAAACGTTTAGTTTCAGCTCACTGATCAGCTGCAAAAGCTCGGCGGGGAGCGGAAGAGTTGAATTATTCCAACCTGCGAGAGGCCCTCGAAAAAAAAAGGAAAGAAAAAAAAAGGAGAAAATAAAGAAGAAAAAGAAAGAGAAAATAAAGAAGAAAAAAAAGAAAAAAGTGAGAAAGCAAAAAAAAAAGGAAAAGAAAGGAAAATAAAGGAAAATAAAGGAAAAGAAAAAAGGAGAAGAGAAGAGAAGGGAAGAGAAGAGAAGAGAAAACAAGAAAAGAAGAGAAAAGGAAAAAAAGAAGGAACGGGAAGGTGATAGCAACACGACGTGGAAACTTTTCTCTCTGTCCGCCTCCCCAAGTCCTGAACAGCCGGGATGGAGTTGGAGAAAACCTACGCGACCCCCCGGGCCGGCCGCACAGGTGGGACTCGGGCCGGGCGCCGCGGGGGTGGCCGCGACACGCCGCCGCGGCCCGTCACGCGTGGGCCGCGGTGTGGGGCAGAGTCGGCTGCGGGCGGCGGGGCCGGGCCCGGCTCCCCGTGGGGCCTTCGGGGCGGCGCCGGGGCTGCCGCCCCCCCCCCCCCCCGCCCCCCCCCCCTCGCCGTTCCGTGTCCCGCGGCGGGGCCCCGCACCGGCGCCGGGGTCACCCGGTTGTCCGCGGGCCCTGCGGCGGCTTGGGGCCGGGCGGGAGAGGGGACCGGGGAGCGGGGACCGGCGAAAGGCCGCGGCGAGCCTCCCGCCGGCGTCCCCGCGGGGGATCGTGGCGGCGGGGCGGGCGCGGGGCCGGTGGCGGGCGCGGGGCCGGAGGCGGCCTCGCGGTTCGGTAGCGGAATGCAATTCCGAAGCGATCGATGGGGCCTTTTATTAGTTAAATCGCCTGAATAATCGTTTAATCGATAAAGTATTTCATGGCGGCGTGCCGCACGCCCCGCACGGCGGGGGCGGCCGGGGGCGGGGGCGGCGGGTTCGGCAGCACCGGCAGCTCTGCCCGGGCCGGACCGGACCGGACCGGGCCGGGCCGGGCCGGGCCGGGCCGGGGGCAGGTCGGGCAGCGGGGCGGCCCCGGTTCTCTTGCCGCCGCATCCCTGCGGGGTGTCGGACCGGGGCGGTGGGGGGACGCTTCACCCGCAGTGCCCCGCGGGGGGGAGGAGAAGGAGGAGGAGGAAGAGGAGGAGGAGGAGGCGGGGGGGGGGGGGGGGATGAAGGCCGGGATGAAGACCAGGCAGGGAGGGGGTGCTCCGCCCGCGGCGATCCCCCCCCCCCCCGCTGCACCCCCGGCCCGACCCCCCCGTCCCCGTCCCCGTCCCGGCCGCGCCACCCGGGAGTTTCGCCTTCAACGAAAACTAGCTCCGCGCTCGCCCGCCCCGCGCCGCCGCCGGCGGAGGCTGCAGCGGCCGCCCGTCCCCCGCCGCCGAGGGGGGGGGCCCGGCCCGGCCCTGCCCTGCCGCCGCCGAGGCCCCGAAGGCGCGGGCCGTGGGAGCAGCGGGGCGGGCGGCCGGCGGGACGGGGGCTCTCGCTCCGGGGGCGGCGGGTGAAGCTCCCTCCGCGCCCACCCATCCCCACGGCGGCGGGGGGCCGGGGAGCGGGGTCCCCGACCCCCTCGGCGTGGGCGGCAGCCGCGCACCGGGGCCGAGGACTTGGCTCGGCGGGGTTCGGCCGCGACCCCACGCTCACCCGCGGCGGGACGGGCGCGTCCCGGGGCGGGGGTGGGGGTGGGAACCGTCCCGGCCGCCTCCTCGCCCGGCCCGGTGGCAGAGCCGCCGGGGGCAGGAGCCGTGTCTCGGCGGGCGGAGCGGGAATCCGTCGGCCCCGGGAATGCGGCGGCGGCCCCCGGGGCCGCCGAGCCCCGCCGCGACCGCGAAGAGCGCGGGCGGGCGGAGACCCCGGCCCCGGCCCGCGCCCCCACCCACTGCCCGGGCTGGCGGGGCCGGGGGCCGTCGGGCATCCAGGGCCCCGGGACGCGGCTCCGGGCCGTCGGGGACACGATCGGCCCCGGGAAGCTGAGTCGGGCCGCCGGGTGATACACGGCCGCCACGGGACGCGCCGTCCACCCCTCGAGGGGGTCCCACGGCTGCGAGATGCTCCGCCGGGCCGTCGGGGGTTCCGCGGCCCCAGGACCCGGCCGGCCGGCTGTTCGGGGGTCCCACGCCCACCGCCCCGGGACGCGGGGGGTCCGCCGCCGCCCCCCCCCCACTCCCTCCCCCCCTCCCCGCCCGGTCCCCCGGTCTCGCGTGGCGGCGTGCCCGCCCTGCCCGGTGAGCGCCACGCCCCCTCCCCTCCCCCATTGGCCCGTATCCCGCCAATAAGCACCGGCGCCGCCCGGCGGCCAACGCGGAGGCGCCGGCAAGTTAACTTTTGCGATTGGCCGGGGCGGGTGAGTGACGGCCGGGGCCCCGCCCGCCCGCCCTCCGCCGCTGTCCGGCCGCGCGGTGCTGAAGCGCCGCCCGCCGCGGCGGGGTTCGGCGGCGGCGGGGGGGGAGGAGCGGAGGCGGGGGGGGGCGGGCGCGGCCCCGGGGCGGCGGCGGCGCCCCCCCAATCCCCCCCCCGTCCCCGTCCCGTCCCTCTCCGCCCCGCCCTCGCGCGCCCCCGCGGCGGCCCGCCCCCCGCCCCCGCCCCCTCCCTCCGCCCGCCACAACCCCCCGCCGCCCCGCCGCGGGCCGGCAGCGCGCCGGGCGCACCGCCCGAGCCAGCGAGGCGCCGCGCCGCCCCGGTAACCCGGTGGCCGACGGCGGGCGGGGATAGGAGGAGGCCGGCGGAGGGAAGGGGGGGGGGCGGCCGCGGCCCTGCGGCCCGGCTGGGCGGCGGGGGCGATGGGCGAGCCGCGCCGGCGCCCCAGGTCGGACGGCGACCGCTGACGGGGCGGCCCCGGTCCCGCGGGGCCGGCCGCGGCGAGGCGAGAGCCCGGCCCCCGCCCCGCTCCCCGCCCTCTCGCACACCTTCCCCCCGCCGCTCCCCTCGCCCACCGCCGCCGCCCCGCCCGGCATCCGCGAGTTGCTGCGAACCGGCGCGGCGGGGGGGGTGGGGGGGGTGGGGGGGGGGCGCGGCGGCACAGGAGGAGCGCGCCGCCGCCCCGGGGACCGAGCTCCGCGGACGGGGCGCCCGCCCCCGCTGCCGCCCGCCCCGCCACCGCCGCCGCCGCGCAGCCGCCGGCGCCGCCAGCACAAAGAGCCGTCGGGGAGGGAGCGCCGGGTTCCCGGCCGCCGGACCGAGACGCCCGCCCCCTCCGCCGCCGCGGAGCCGGGAGGCGGGTGCCGAGGCTCGGCGGCCGACCGGTGGAGCGGCCGGGGGCAGAGGCGCAGCCCGGGGCGGCCGCTCCTGGCCCCCGCCCCCGCCTCCGCCCTCCCTCCCCCCCAGTCCCGTCCCCCCCCGTTCCCCCCCCTCGTCCCCCCCGACGGAGTCACCGGAGGTGGCGAGCGGAGCGGGGAGCGGCGTTCGGCCGGCGCTGTCGGATACCGCGACCCCCGCTCGGGGCGGGACTCTTCGGGGTTTTTTGGTGGATTTTTTTTTTTTTTCCCCGTCTTGGGGGGGTGGTGGTGGGGGGTTGTTGGTTTTTTGGGTTTTTTTGGGTTTTTTTTGTTTGGTTGTTTGTTTTGGGGTTTGTTTTTTTTTTTTGCTTGGTTGGTTGGTTTTTTGGTCGGTCTCCGGCTGTTTCCCCGGGCCCCCTCCCACCAGCCCCAAAGCCGAGCGCCGGCGGCGAATCGAGATCGGCTCGGCGAGGCCGCCCCGGTCCGGACCGCTCCGATGGAAATACACTGTAAGCACGACCCGTTTGCAGCAATGCATAGTAAGTAGGCTGCTAGTTCAACTTCTCTGACACGGCCGCGGCGGGCCCTGCGCGATCGCGGACGGGGCCGGCTCCACACCCCACCAACCCTCCGCCCCCCCCCCCACTGCCCCGGGGGTCCGGACAAACGGCGGTCCCGGAGTGGGAGGCTGCTCTGCCGCGTTCCGTCCCTGTCTCCCCCCGCCCCGGGCCGGGCCGGCCGCCCGCAGCCGCCGTTCCCCTTCGGGAAAGCCGGCCGTTCGGCGCGGGGGCGGGTTGGCGGTGAACGGACGGCGGCGGGATGCAAGGGGCTTGTCCGAGGTTTATTTTCCTGTAGAGAAAGAGCCGATACAAATACGTCTTTATGTATTCAGGTAGATAGAGCCACGCACCGAACTGTGCCCGTGTATCTATCCGTATATATGCGCGCACGCTTATGTATAGATATGCGTGTATATATGTATTCCCCCCCCCCATCGCATCTCTGGGAGGAAAGCCGGCCGGTATTTCCGACGAACGGAAAAGTTTGCTATGCGATATTCTCCTTCTATTTCGACGTTTTGATATTCGTTAATTAAAAAAACAAACAAACAAAAAAGGCAAAAAAAAAAAAGGCAAACAAATAGGAAGTGCACGGAGCGGGGCCGGAGGGAAGATTTTTTTTTTTTTTTTCTTTTTAACCACCCCAAGAAAGGCGTGACAATTCCTTGGCGAGCCCCGCGCTGGGCAGCGCGGCGGAGGACGAGCGGGCGGCAGAACTGGTTAAGTTAACAGGTCGTGCGCGATGGGCTTGCCTGAGATTTGTTGTGCTTGAGAGGTCGGGGAAGACTTATCCATTAGCACAGTGTTATGTGAAATGACATCTTCTCTCACGGTGAGTTAAACGCTGCATTACGGCGAGAGATTGCGAGGAAATTTAAGGTAGAACTAATCTCATTTCCTGGTGCACCGCAGCCCTTCGGCTAAAAGAAATTTGTTTGCAAAATAAACCATCCAATAAACCCTTCTTCCTCCGTCTTCCCCTCGCTCGCTGTTTTGTCTGCCCGCTCCCCTCTCCCTCCGTCCCTCGCACGGTTTTCGGAGGGTGTCCGGAGCGGGGATGGCAGCCGGTAACGGGCTTCTGCCGCCCCCGGGAAAACGGGCTTTCCCTCCCGCCACAGCACGGCGTTTTGAACCCGCGTGTCTTTCTCTCCCGTCGTGGAACCGAATCACGTTTTTTGGTTTTGTTTTTTTTTGAAAGGCGAACTTCAAGGGCAGCAAGCCGGCGGTGCGGGATGCGGGATGCGTGGGGGGGAAGGAGCGCGGAGCCCCCCGCAGCGGGGGCGAGCGGGACGCGGCGCGCTGGGAGCCGCAGCCCACGGAGGACGGGCTGCCCGCGGGGGGCTGGACACCCCCGGCGGCTTTCGGCGGCACCGTCCGTCATTCGCACCGGTGGAAAATCGATACCTTCCCCAGGAATTTCGGGGCAAAACGGGGAGAAAAACCCAAACGCCGCCAAACGATCTCCCGGACCCGTGGGCTCCCCGGGCGGGGCGAGGCGACCCCCGGTGAAAGGCGGCGGCGGCGGGGAACGGGGCAGCCGGGCAGCGGCGGGGGGCGACCGCCGGCGGGGGGGGGGGAGAGCGGGGCCGGCGGCGCAGCCCGGGGACGGGCCGGTCCCCAGCGGGACCCCGGCCCCGCCGCTTCCCCGTCCCGCGTGGGCAGAGCCCGGGGCCGCCGTCGTCCCGCCCGCGGACGGTTCCCCGGGACGGGCCGCCGCTCGGGCCGGCTCGTCCTACGCCCGCCACGGCTTGTCCTGCCCGCAGCTTCCCCGGGGCTCCGGGCAGGGCCCGCGAACCCCGTGCCCGCCACCTCGCCGGGGCTCCCCCCGTCCGAAAGCGTCCCCGAGTCTCGCCCCGTCGCGGGGGGGGGGTGTCCGGGCTGCGGAGTGGGGCGCGGAGCAGCTCTCCGGCCCCGCTCCCCCATCCCCGCAACGGGCCGGGGCCCGGAGCCCTGCGTGTCGTGTGTGTCCCCCCCCCCTTGCCTGCCGGAGCCCCCCGGCCCGACGGGGCCCCCGGTGCCCACCCGTGCCCGCAGCCGTCTGGAGAGCGGGGCAGCCGGCGGAGAGGGACCCCCGGCGGGCAGGGAGTCGGGCTCGGCGCCGGTGCCGCTTCCCGAGGCGGTGGCAGGTTTGGGGAGGGGTCCCCCGGCGCGGCGGGAGGGACGGCGGCGGCCCTGGCCTTTGTTCCCCCGGCGGCTGCAGGGTCGGAGGATGCTCTCGGCCTGGGCAGGCCCGGGCTCCGCCGGCCTCCTGGGGCTGGGAACTGGCTCGGGGGGGGGGGGGGGGAGAATCAGCCCTTTCCCTAAGGAAACATATCTTAATGCTTGCTTTCTCTTTCCTGTTCTTTCTTTCCTTTTCTTTCTTTTTCTTTCTTTCTTTCTGTCTTCTTTCTTTCATTCCTTCTTTCTCTTTCTCTCTTTCTCTCTTTCTCTCTATTTTCTTTCTTTTTCTTTCTTCCTTTCTCCCTTTATCTCTCTCTCTGTCTTTTCCTTCCTTCCTTCCTTTCATTCTTCTGTTTCCTTTTCTCTCTCTCCCCGTTTTCCTTTCCTTTCCTTTCCTTTCCTTTCCTTTCCTTTCCTTTCCTTTCCTTTCCTTTCCTTTCCTTTCCTTTCCTTT